>NW_026294540.1:44549546-44773858 GCF_007827085.1 Peromyscus californicus insignis
AAGGCAATCCCCCTGCCTGCTCATGACCTGCAGTGAACAAAATGTGACACCTGTGTTTGTGGAACTGGCATGTTTGTAGTAACACTTTCACTAATTCCAAGTTTCTTCATGAATTAAGCATTCTATTCCACTGATGTCTGATTTAGGACTTACCTCAGTGTGGTGTGTATGCTGTGCCCTTTGGCAATTTGTGTCTGTGGACGAATCTCGAGTGTTCCTGGTTAAAGACGTCTTGATCATGAAGTCTGGTCTTATTAATGTGGTGTTGAATTTGAGATGAGCTCTCAATTATTCTCATTCATGTTTTTTCCAATCTGTCACTCAAGGATATTACCTGATACTGGGATCTTTTTTAAATGTCTTCTATGGTTTGGAAATTAGGGGAATACTTCTTTTATGAAATGTGCTTGAAAGTGTGCCTTCCCTCCATTTTATGGACTACTGAAATACTGCAGATCATTGCTGCTAGTTGTTGAGATTGGACAAGTTGATTTCCACTTTGTTGGTTTTGGCTCCTGGGATTTAGATTTGCTGTTTCATATTTCTATTTATGTTTTTCACTTTTTCTTTGTATGTATTCTTCTTTCATACAGTCCATCCTGACTGCATCCTCCCCTCCCTCCACTCCTCCCAGTTGGCCCTCAGCTCCTCTCTCCACCAGATCCACTGCTCCTCTGTTTTCCTTGAGACAAGAGCAGGCTCCAAGGGAGAGCACCTGAACATAGAAGAACGAGACGCAATTAGATTACCTTGAAACTTTTGTTTTCTTTTTTTAATGTGTAAATACTTTTGAAGAAACATTTAATTTTTTGTTCTTTGAGAATTTCATTTTATTTTTATTATTAAATTTTTTTCTTTTCATTTTACATGCATACACAGATTCCCCCATCCTCCCTCCTCCTGCCCCTGAGCCTTCCCCCCAACTTACCCCCCATTCCCACCTCCTCCAAGGCAAGGTCTCCCACGGGGAGTCAGCAGAGCCTGGTACATTCATTGGGACAGGTCCAAGCCCCTCCCCCTTGCACTAAGTCTGCACAAGGTGTCCCACCATAGGCACTGAGTTCCAAAAAGCCTGCTTATACACCAGGCATGGATCCCGATCCCACTGCCTTGGGGCCCCCTGGCCAGTTCAAGTTAAGCAACTGTCTCGCCTATCCAGAGGGCTTAGTCCAGTCCCATGGGGGCTCTTCAGCTATTGGTCCACAGTTCATGTGTTTCCACTAGTTTGGCTAGTTGTCTCTGTACTTTTTCCCATCATGATCTCAATGTCCCTTGCTCATAGAATCCCTCCTCTCTCTCATCGATTGGACTCCGGGAGCTTGGCCTGGCACTCAGACGTGGATCTCTGCATCTGCTTCCGTCAGTTACTGGATGAAGGCTCTATGATGACAGTTAGGGTATTCACTGTTCTGATTAGCAGAGTAGGACAGTTCAGGCACCCTCTCGACTATTGCTAATAGTCTAAGGTGGGGTCATCCTTGTGGATTCCTGAGAACTTCCCTAGCATCCTGTTTCTCCCTATACCCATGATGTCTTCATTTATCATGGTGTCTCTTTCCTTGCTCTCCCACTCTGTCCTTTTTCCAGCTCAAACCTCCCCATTCCCTTATGTTCTCATCCTCCATTCCTTGCCCTCCATTACCCCACCTCATCCCCAGTTTGCTCATGAAGATCTCATCTATTTCTCCTTTGCTGGGCTATCTATGTGTCTCTCTTGGGAACTACATTGTTAGCTAGCTTCTCTGGAGCTGTGGGTTGTAGTCTTGTTATCCTTTGCTTTACATCTACTATCCACTTATGAGTGAATACCTACCATGTTTATCCTTCTGAGTCTGGGTTATTTCACTCAGGGTATTTTTTATATATACACATTCTCATAAGCAATTGAATGATACATTTCCACACATGCCTACACTGTACTTGATCATATTCCCCTGTACTACATCAGTCCCCCACCATGTCTTTGTGACTGATATTGGGACTTTTACACAAGCCTAGCCCTCTCCTTCCTCATGACCAGGAGAGACAGAGTAGATCCTGTTTCTGTTTGTGGACCTGCTTTGTCTCCTGTAGAACTCTATCTAGTTTAGCTACTTTCCTTATAACACAACAGTTCTCTAGTCACTGTGCTGAGTGTGGATTCTTCCCACAGTCTCCTTATGTGCTATGCTGTTGTTCCATTTGTTACAAATGTTACTTCTGCCATTGGGACTGTGAACAAAGGGCTCTTTAGTGTGTTGGATGATGGAGGTGAAGTGTCAGGGACTCTCACGAATGATCTTCACATCTATGCTCATCAAGGAAAGGAGCTCACACTTGCTCCGTTCTTTGAGCTTACTTGGTGGTGGGATCAGGCTAACATTGGCACAGGGATGAGTTTGGATATGGGCCTTTGCTTTTTCTCTCTTGAAGAATTTTTCTATAACCCTGGCCTTCATTCTTCTGCTAAGCTTTAAATGATTCAGGGAATCTATGAGATCTGGGCTCTGCTTGTTTGGAGCTGTTTTTGTTGCCAGTCCAAAATGGTTGCTTATGACTTATGTGTTTAAGTGTTTTTATTTTATCTTAACTCAATATTCACACATGTCTAGGAATTCCTTTCATATTTTATAATTTTCTGGAGTATAAAAATTATAACATCCTAAAGGCCCTCTGGACTGTAGATGTATCAGTTACAACATCAACTTTTCTATAGTGTAATTTGTATCTGATCTCTCTTGATCAGCTTTTGAGGGTTTTGCCTTGTGGCACATCCTTGAACAGAAGCAGCTCATTCTTTCAGGGATCTCAGGATTTTCCTTTGCATGCCACCTTTACTTATACCAACTCTGATCTTTCCTATGATTCCTCATTCACTGCCTTGGGTTTAGGTTCTTCTAGTATTTTTATATCCTTGAAGAGCATCATAAGATTGTTTGGGATATTTCAGATTTCATGACAGAGAATTCCAAGCTATAGCCTTCCCTCCTAAAACTGCATTAATCTTTTTCTTTTAGCATTGTGTGGGTCTGAAATTTCCCACAAGATAAAGTGGTTGAAATTGAGCACAACACCATGGGCAGCCACATGGAAGAGGACATTCTTGAAAAGGATTTCAGGATGTTAACATCTCTAGGGTGTGGTTCATTCGGGGAGGTGAAGCTGGCCTGCCACCTTCCCACACATACACGAGTGGCTGTCAAGGTCCTTGAGAAAAACACCAACAGTGTGGCTGACATCAGTACTGAAGTGAACATCCTTCAGTCACTGGAACACAGGAACATCGTTCGATTTTTTGACATGATCGACACACTGTCAACCACTTACGTGATTATGGAGTATGTGGCAGGAGAAGATCTGGAGAGCTGCCTCAGGGCACGGGGCTGTCTAAAGGAGGAGGAGGCTAGAGGGATTTTCCGGCAGGTGGTGTCAGCGGTTCACTTCCTCCACCAGAGACACATCGCACACCGTGATATTAAATTGGAAAACATCCTAGTCGATGCAGCAGGAAATGCAAAGCTTTGTGACTTTGGGATGGCGATTGAAATCACAGAGGGGCAGATGTTGCAGGAGATCTGTGGCTCCTTGCTCTATTGGGCCCCAGAGATCTTGGCAAGAAAGCCCTATGATGGACTGGCAGGTGATATGTGGAGCTTGGGTATCGTTCTATATGTCTTGATCACAGGGCACTTTCCATACATGGAAGAAACCCTTGATGGTATGCACAGACTCATCACCACCACAATGTGTCCCATTCCCTACCATCTGTCCAAACCCTGTCACATCATCATTGCCCGACTACTCATGGTCCCCACCTGGTTCCGATTCACAATCTCTCAGCTTGTGGAACGACCATGGCTGGGCCCCATTCAACAACATGTACTGCCTGCCACCAAAGAAATCCTGCCCAGGGTCGTGGAGACTATGTGCACCATCGGCTATACCTGTGAGGAGATTGTGTCATCCCTAACTCACAGGCGAGAAGATAATCGTGTAATGGCTACGTGCAACATTCTCAAATATCAGCTGAGTTGTGGGGACAGCCATCTTCAAGATCAGGTGCCCTGGCTAACTAGCAGCCCAGCAGATCCTGTTCGCCTCCCTCTCCCCTTGAAGAGAGCCAGTGATCCAGCATTTACAACCAGTACACATGCTGGGAAGGATCACTTTAAGGAGGAGGGTGTGGAAGAAAGAGGCAAAAGATGCAGAAGCTACACCATGCCTCATAGACTCTCCTTCCTGGAGGCGATGCCCGGTTCAGACAACACAGTCCCAGAAAGAGATGCTCTTGTGGCTGACGTCATCAACACTCCTGCAGAGGACATTGCAGTCAACAGGAATTCTGTTGACCCCCTACCTGGCAATCTCTCCTCCCCTGAATCAGTCTTGGATGCAACACCCACAGTATTTCTCAACCTGGGCTTCTGTGAAGAAGATTCATCCCAGGAGCCAGACATTCCCAGTGACCAGCCCCAGGTGGCACCCACAACATCTGGATCCAGGCCATTCAGGGTCTGGGAACTGGTGAGGAAGCAAATTCTCTATGCACTGAGAGCACTGTGGTGCTGCCTGCCCACCCGAAGGTGAGCCCTGAACCCTTGCATCAGGGGCTGCAAGGAAAGAGAGGACAGTGGAGACCTACATGGAGAACAGTTGGTTGGGCCACACAGATGAATTCCTATGTTGTCTTTTCAATATGCTATTTCAATATCCTTTTGAAATGAAAAGTTATACCCACTCAGAGGGCACAGAATTTGCTATGTAGTACATTAGATGGCAAATTCACAGCTTCCTGTTCATGTAAAGTCCTGGAAGGTTGAGGTAAAAGCAGATAGCCTAGCATGGGGACCACAGGGTGGAAGGAAGGGAGGAGAGTTTGTCTAAAGGGGTTAAAGGTTCAGAATGGAGGAATCAGGAGGAGAAATATGGCACAGAACTTTCATCTGCCAAAGTCACTAATAGAGGTGCTTTCATGTTTCTTTCTTCTTTGAAGTGTGGAAACTGAAATGGCCCAATAGAATTCCAGACCTGGTGAGGAGTGACTGCCACAGAAGTGAGCCAGAACTCATCTCCAGTGTGCCAGCTCCCTCCAACCCAGGGCAACAGGCTCCTGCCTCCATTCATCCTCCAGCTATTGGGTCTGAGCTGCCACTTTGCATCTCTTTCAGCTTAATCCAGCCTCAGAACTGTTGTGGAACAACTGGGGGTCATAAGTCACTTGGACCCCATGACCCTCTCTACCTTCCTAGCTTTGGTTGTGCTTGTAGGACCACTCACACTGCATGGAAAACAGCAGCCTCTACCACCAGGAAGGATTTTTATACCAATCTAGGCTGCTCATCATCTTGGTCACTTTAACCCTCCAACTTACTCTGTGACTGCCTTATGGACAAAACAGCAAGACCTGTGTAAGTCCTCTGGAGAATGGAGGCGGGTGAAAGGAGATAAGGAGGACTAATTGGGGAACAGTTTTGAGACAGGAATAGGGGACATGAGAGGTGGTGTAGAATAAGGAGTAGAGTCTGTCCTGAGGAACTTCCTGTCAACAAAGTAGCATGAAAGAGATGTGTGTGCTGAGCTGCCACAGGGGCCCTGCACAGTCTACAGCAGGAACGAACCTGCCCTGAAGTGCAGAGTGGGAGGGAGCTAGGGACAGCCAGCAATGAGGAGGAGAGGGCCTGCTCCGATGGTTCCTATCATGTGTCAAGGCACACAGGTAGGATGCTGTCTTGTAAATAACATCCTGTTCTTCCTACAGATCTGGGGTGTAGCAGGAGAAAAGTGCAGCACTATTGGTCTGTGTAGTCACGTCCTCCTCAGTGCTGAGTAAGTCCTGTCTGTTAAAGTCACTAAGAGAGGCACTTTCTTTATTCTTTCGGGTTTTATTTGGGAAAGTGAAATGGTCTACTTGAACTACAGTCTTGGTGTGGTGTGGTGCAGCAGGAAGGATCCAGGCTGGAACTCTGTGTCCTGTGTGATGACACGTTAGGGCTACAGGTTCCAGTATCCATCCTCCAGGTGTAGGGTCTCAGCTGCCATCTTCCCCATCCTTCACCTCACTGCTGCCCCTGCACTGTTGTTGAACATCACTAAGTAGTCACGTGTAGCATCGACCTAATGAATGTCTACATCCCTCATGGTTCCTGTAGAACCAGGGTTCCCCGGCATCTACAAGGGCTGCCTCTGTCAACAGGACAGACTTGCACACAGGTCTCAGGCTTCCCTCTTCTTTGATCACTTCATCACCTCCAACCTGCTTTCTGACAGTCTTTTAGAAGAACTGCAGGAACTGTAAATCCAGTGGGAGACAGAGGGATGGAGATAAGGGGTGAAACAGGGGAAAGGAGGTGGAGAGGATGAAGAGGAAATGAGAGGACCTGGAGAGAGGGTAGAGTCTGTCCAGAAGAGCTTACCTGCAATGAGTGGAGAAAAGGAGGTTTTGCTGGGTTAAGGGTCTGAAAAAGTGAGACCAGGAACAAATGTCTCAAACAGAGCAGAGTGTGACCTTGGGTGTATTGCCAGCCATGAGGAGGAATGGAACCTGTTCTGATGGTTCCTGGCATACGTCAATGTAGTGAAGTATGAGGCTGCTTTGGAAAGGGACTTCCATTCTGGGCTACTGAAGAAGGGTCTGGCAGAAGAGAAGGGTGGCTCCATCCTGCAGTGGAGTCCTCTCCTGCTCCTGTCTGACATGTCCTTTGGCAGATCTGATGACATCTATGTCTTTGTCTCCATAGCCTCCTTCATCCAGGATTCACTTGCTGTCTCCCACCTCCTGATCCAAGAATCTTACATCATTTTTTCCATCTCATGGAGGGATTTATAACTGACATTTGACCTTACATTAACATTGTTCTGCTCCAATGTGGGAAGGTAAGTAGGCCTTGCCAGGCCTGATCCTGGGTATTGTCTTTACAAGGCCAGAACACTGGACTTCTCTATGACCAACGCCCACCATTGGGGTCAGACTTACAAGGAAACCTTGATCATCATGGATCTCTTGATGACAGCCTGTATCTAGAGTTTTCCTACCTGGCCCACAGCCAGGACAAATCTCTCTCACCTGCCAGTCCCACAGCCACTCAGACCCAACCAAGTAAACACAGAGACTTATATTGCTTACAAACTGTGTGGCCGTGGCAGGCTTCTTGCTAACTGTTCTTATAGCTTAAATTAATCCATTTCTATTAATCTATACCTTGCCACATGGCTCGTGGCTTACCGGCATCTTCACATGCTGTTTGTCATCATGGCGGCTGGCAGTGTCTCTCTGACTCAGCCTTCCACTTCCCAGCTTTATTCTCCTCCTTGTCCCACCTATACTTCCTGCCTAGCCAATGGCCAATCAGTGTTTTATTTATTGACCAATCAGCAACACATTTGCCATACAGACCATCCCACAGCAACAGCCCCTGGTGCAGTGTGAAGCACTGGTTGAGTTGTAGTGTCTCACTTGTTTACAGGACACCTTCCAGGTAGGGAGCATCTCACTGATTTACAAGGGAAAATGAACTCAACAGGGAATCCAGGGTACTAATCTGTGTGAATCATGGGCCTGCAGGTAAGTTTGAGTACAGTAAGTATCTGTGTGTGGTAGAAGACAAGTCTCTGAAGCCTGGTCTTGATGTGCTGAAAAGGATCCCATGAGGTGGCATGTGCCAGCATCCCTGACACAGAGGGAAAGCTATCATTGACTTGCTCAACTGAAGAGCAATGGGAGACTGAGAGACTGCAGAGGTGTGACAAGGGAGGAACCGTCTTCTCTGTTGTAGTTGGCCTCCAGATCCGTTCTGACCATCTGATCCTGGCCTGTGAACAAATACCGATGCATGTTAAAGTCTTTGGCCAGATCTTCCCAGTGGATGACAGTCAGCTTGTGCTGTCACTGACTTCTAGAACCCTGACCATCTGGTGAGTCCCAAGTGCAGAGAACAAGATCAGTCAGTTTGTTCAGGAAGAGAGAGGAATTTTCAGTTTGTGGGTATCACCCGGTGTCAGACTGTGTATCTGCTGCATATCAATGAAGGCAGATTCTGTTGAATTCTAGAAATGAGATAGGAAAATTTCCTGAATCCTCATCTTATTTTTATTTTTTTTTTTTTGAGACTGGATCTCACTGTATGGCCCTTACTATCTCAACACTCTCTGTGTAGAACATGCAGCTCTCAACCTCACAGAGAGTGACCCCTTTCTCTGCCTCCTGGGTGCTGTGATTACAGATGTGGACTGCCATGCCTGGCTTCAAGTACTGTATGTATAGCACCAATGGTAAATTCATCAGACATTTGAGGGAAAGGAGACAAGTTCTGTGCTTCTTTCATCCTGACAGGGTCAGGGATTGAACTGAAGGTTCTGTCATCCAGGATGGACTACAAACAGCAGCAAAGTCCGAATCGACCCTTCAGAATAGAAGTCTATGTCCACCAGTGAACAGATACCTGGAGGTGAGAACTGCTGTCATGAATTCTTCTGGGGACCCTGGTCAGTGGGCTGGAGGAGGTATGCACTAGCTGACACATCCTTGGGAACAAGGCACAGAGCATGCAAAGGCTGCTCTCTAACCCTTTCCCAGGATCCCCACCAGGCACACATCCCATGACTTCAACCTGACCAATCAGGAGAGTCCAGATTGGCTACCTGGTCTGATTGATTGAGTTCTTTCCATTTGAGCCTTGAGATCACAGCTGAGGACTCAAGGTGGGTCACTGAGACAGCTGGTGCCTGTCTTGGGATGTTGAAAGCAGGGCTCTCACTAAAGGACACCAGTGGCAGAGGCATTGCATGAAGCCACAGAATCTAGATAGCAGCTTCCAGTTCTACTCATCCGACATCCAGGTACTGTATGCTTGTCTGCTGACTTCTATGTCTACTCTTGCTCATGGGTCCCACAGTGTTTTTGTTACTTGTCAAAACCACTTTGGGTTGGATTTAGGCCACTGAACTTTGTTCATACTCACTGGCTAATGGAGAACCCAGGGCTGCAGGTTTCTGGATTCTGAACCAACTAGGACTCTGTGCACCCCACTCTAGACAGTGTGTGATGGTAGAGGGGATCAGCCCCTCCCAAGAACACTGTCAACAGTCCCAGGAAGACCATTGTCCTATTCCATGTCCTGAGTGTTCTGTTGTTCATGTTCTGACCCCTATGACCTGCACATTTTGCGTATGAGAGAAAACAGTGATCCTTGTCTTTTGGGACAAGCTTGTCACACATAACACAGTCATCCTCAGTTGTATCTGTTTTCTGAAAAATGTCCAAATTTCATTCACTCATGAGGGTGAGAATGTGCTTTTTACCCTGTATGCTCTTCATGTATTTATTTCATCTATTTATTTACTTATCTCTCTACTGAGTTATTTATTCATTTATATATTCATTCTATGTGTCTTTTACATCAGGTATCCTGATTACATTCATGTCCCCATCACTTCACATCTGCCCTCCAACTTACACCTGCCCAAACAAAACAAAATTTAAGAGAATAAAAAGGGAAAGTAAGATACATTTTAAAAAGGGGAGACTTAAAGGTTTCCTTGTGGAAGCTGCAGTGACCGAGTGTGACAGAGTGAGTCACACTGTAGACCTCTCTGTCCACATATTTTCACTTGTCAGTGTTCATTGCAGAGTCACTGGTCAGTTCCAGGCCTCGGGTTTCTACTACACTAATTTTGTGTTTGGTACTGTCATCTGTCCTCTGTAATTGGCACATTATCTTGCTTCACTGTAAGGGCATGCAAATTTAAAACTCTGACTTCAAAATCATCAGTGCCACAGTACAAACCCACTTCTAAATAAAGTGACAAAGTTGATCTGGAGATGGAGAGCAGAAGATGAGAACCAGAGATTGCAGAGGCAGCAGGAAAGAATTGGCTAAGGGAGGGATTTGGGGAGAAAGGAAGAGAGAGGAGAGGAGCCATGGGGAGAGGGATGCATAGTAGGTCTAGCTTAAGTGCTGCATATTTCAAGTTCCCCTAGAGTCCCTTTCACATGTCCTTCCTCTTTAAAGGGATGAGCTCTCTACATCAGGAGACACACGATGGCAATTTGAGGTGTGGCCTGAGACAGCAGAAGTCGGAGCTCTGCAGGAAGTCCAGATGGCAGTGTGCCCACTTCCCCAGCATGAAGGGTCTCTGTCCAGCACAGGAGGAGGTAAACCAACTACCACAGGTTTCCCTCCAGGAAACCTTAGTTATCAAGGATTTAGGATTGGTGTTTCACAGCATCCTTGTCTGAGGGGGCCATGAGCCAATACCAGGTACAAGCTACCCATGACTGTGCAGACCCTGTGGACCAGTCTGCAGGGGAATAACCTGCAGTACTCATTAATCTGTGCACCCTTCAGGTCTGTGGTCCTAGTGAAATGTTTCCCCACATGAGGGAAAGGGAGCTCCTTCCTCTCCTTCCTCTCCTTTCCCTCCTTCCTCTCCTTCCTCTCCTCCCTCTCCTCCCTCTCCTTCCTCTCCCTCTTCCCTGCTGTTGTATTTGCAGCCTTCATTTATCCCTGTGTCCTGCCCATCAGAAAAGACACAGTCCCACTGCATGCTGGCCTAGTTTACATGCTTGTGAAGGGGCCTCACTGTAGGGAGTTTCATCAGAACCATATTTGTCTCCTAACAGGAAAGTGACAGCAAGCTGGAGGAAAATGGGTACCACTTCAGATGGAATGCTGGGACATTGCTCCACTTTGGAAGTGAGTAGGCCTTACCTAGTAGGGCACAGTGGTCAGAGGTGGGGTCAGCACTCTTAAAACTACTTTGTACCCAGGTCCCACTGGGTACAGTGGTCAGGCCTAGACAGTCTTGTTGACCATAGAGCTAGGGCTTTCAGCTAGGCTGACTGCTTGCTTGTCCTGCTGGGATAATTGTCTAAAGTGTTGTCAGGTGCGCCTGACAGGCAGACAGCCTCTCCATGCAGTGAAGGATGGCCACTCTGAATGGGATGATTGTCAAGGCTCATCTCTGGGCAACACATGGCCGAAAGCATCATTGAGACCACTATATAATAGCCTGTAGCAGATGCTTAGTTTTTGGTTTCTTGTCTAAATTTGACTCTGGATTAGAGGTTAGGAAGAATAAGTCTGACCAGGCAGGTCCCCCTTAATTCCAAGAGTAGGTGGTCACTTAGCTTGTATTACAGAGGACAAGAGATAGATAGATAGATAGATAGATAGATAGATAGATAGATAGATAGATAGATAGATATAAATAGCTGAGGCATGGCTACAGAGGGATATTGAGATGACTTGGTGTAGGTGGCACATCTCTTCCCTCTGATCCTAACACCATTGAGATGAAACAGTTTGAATCAAAGATGGTGAACATCTTCTCACACCTGTATGTTGTGACATCCATTCTGTCACTGGCCAGTGACTTAGTCTGTGTTGGGTTCCAGAGACTGGGGAATGGGGACTGACACAACCTAACAAGGGAAACCAGCCAAGAGACAATGGCCTGCTTGCTCCTCGGCCCATAGCTTGTTTGTTGATCAGTGAGTGACCATTAAGGAATGTCTCACCCTGATGCACTTAACTAAAACCATGGCCTGTGGAAGGGAGTCTTGGGTAATGTGGCCAGCCATGGAATCTCTCGGGAGACAGCACATGTGGACCAGGACTCCAAGCCCTGGTAATGATGGTCTCTAAGAATGTGACCCTTAGGAACCAGAGTTGATGCCTAAGAGGCCAGGTGAGTTTAATGTGAACTTCTTATATCACTGGCCACTGCAGGGAGCATGTGATGGCCTTTAGATTGTTACGTGAGAGATATCAGATTATGATCAGGCTTACACACTCAACACACTCCTTCCACCACTGCCTGCCTCCTGGAGGCAGCAGGAACAGGTGCAGACAATACATGCTATTGGTACCAAGATCTTTACACACACTACCCCAAAGTGGCTCAGTAATACTCATTTCCCAGTGGAATAAAGGGAGTCCAAGTGATGCTGGGTAGCTTGCTATTTTGGACAGAACCTGACTGGTTGGGACTGTTTAAATTCCTCCCAGATCATTGACATAGACTAGTGTGGTAACAGCCTGGGTCTCTTGTAGTCTCAGAGTTCAACTCCAGAACTCTCATTGACCATCCTTTTCTCCTCAGATCTGCAGGTTCTGTTGGATATGTTCTGAGACAAAGCTCATCTTCACCATATGTGCATCCTGTCTCATCTAGGCAAGTGTTCAGTGAACTGGGTGCAGGAAACACAGTGCCTAGAAATAGACATGTTGGTGAAACTGCTTTTCCTTCTTGATCCTAGAGCTTGTTTATGGGACAGTAGCAGAGCAGCTAGGACAAACCAATCCCTGAAATCAGGACTTCTCAAGGAGACTGCACTGAGTTCTCCCTCAGGAAGTCACATGGGAAGAAAAGGGACATTATTCCTGCCTCATTAGGTCCTGAATTCCACCAAAAATAAACCAGGTATTATCTGAAAGGCCACAGGTCTAGGGTGGTGAATGAATCTTTCTGCCAGCCTCACCAATGGTCTAACACAAGCTTTTACTTCTAAGTGCCTGGCCATATCCTGAATTGTGGACCCCAAGAACTCCTGACCTGAGTATGTGCACACTGAGCATTAGTGACATGGAGGGAAAAGAGCGCCTCTCCCCTCCCCTTCCTAGCAGACTAGTATGCACTGTCTGAGCTCCAGAGGAACTCAGAGGCTACACACAGCAACGGGAGGACATGCTGTGGAGAACAATGACATGGTTTCTCTTCCACCATCCAACTACAGACAACCACTCCAAATTACTAACAAGATCTGGGGAATCTATAGGAGCATCCCCCTGTGGAAGCCTCCCAGTGGGTACTTACTGTTGAATCCTGCCCAACTTAGACCCCTTTGCATTTTGACCGTTCAGAAAGTCACCTATGCCTCTCTGTCTTCACAGATAACAAATAAAACCTTCCTGATCAGGTAAAGAAATATCTCAGAAGAGCATTGGGAATTAAATGTGCTTCTCTTTCTGAACTCTAGAGTGGATCTCCTGAGAACGGCAGTACCCATGGACCACCTGTCCCAGGCCTCCACTAACATGAAGAGGCAGAACTTGAGGTCATACATTTGGCCCATTTCTCACTGGTATTAGGCAGAGACAATTTACAAACAAATACTGAAGTATTTAATTAGAATTCCAACATAATTTCTATAAATCGGCATTCAGAATACTTTGACTACTGGAGGAGAGAAATCCAAACAATATGAGCTCTCAGGTTCTACCAGTTGCTTTTCTAAAGGTGACAGATGTTTGCACTTCATCTATAGACTCAGCAAAATCCAGTCTGATGCTCAAACACAAGATGTAACAACCAATGGGTCCTAAACCTAGAAGACATGGCAGAGGACAGGAAAGATTCCTCCAGACCCTGATCTTCTTCTTCCAGGACTTCCCACAAAGCCTCAGAGATCCATAAAGGGCTACAGGGAAGTAATGGAGACTGGGTATATGGAACAGAACAAAAGCTCAGAAACAGGCCTAACTGATTTTTTTTCACAGTCACCTATGGAAATCAAGGCAGAGAGAATGGCTTGTCCACAAATGACTGCAGAAGAAGATTTAAAAAAACAAGCAATAAGGAACCAATTGAAAAACTGAACACAGTCACCATTTCAATTGACCTCAAATACAAACACTGTAATGCTCACATAAAGTTATAGAAGAGGACTACATGATTTCCTGCCTTATAGAAAGGAGGATCAGAAATAACACGGAGAAGATGAACTGTGGACTCAGGATGCCTGCGGCCCCCAGACATGAAATACAGAGGCTGGAGCATGGCTGGAGCAGACACTCCCCCAGGACGTCTAGAGAGAGCCTGGCCCCTGACACACCCTGGCAGACAACAAATCCCTGACAGTGAATGTTGTGTGGCTGTGAGGAGGTGGAGGTGTCGTGTGTGCTGTGTGGTGTGAGGAGGGCTGAAACCTATCCCATTGTTGGGATGGAGATGAGCTCTCCAGCTGATCTGTTAACAGCACTGTGTGGATGGTCCAGTCAGCTGGGGAAAGCAGCAGGTCTGACCCCTAGATACTCACATGTGCTACCCATGCCCCTCCCCTGGTTAACAACTTACATACAGGGTCAGTGTAAGGACATGAAGGACGCCCCTCACCCACACTCACCACAGAGTTCTCTAGGTATTAGGACTAGATATTCAACTCCCCTTATGCTGTCCCACACACAGTGCTAGATTCTAGACCATGCTAGACATGCCTCCAACCACAGTGTACTAAGACATGGGGAAAGGTATCAGGCCCTGTTGGACACTTGACCTCCAGACAAGGACACACAGTTACTGTATGGCTCAAAGACTCCTGGAATCTTCCTGCACTGATGTACAACACTAGGTATAATGCAGCATGGGACACTACAGCCATGCCACCTCACTGGTACTACCAGCTGTCAGACCATGATAAACAACCTCTACATCACACACGCACACACACACACACACACACACACACACACACACACACACACACACACACACAGAGAGAGAACTTCTAATGTACTTCTAAGTACTGGACCATGTGTGACTTCTCACCAAACTACACATTGACTGCTAGCTATCAGACATTGTTAAATAAACCCTCTCGCATACCTCCCATGTATTCCTAGGTCTGGATCCAGAATGTAACCCACATAATCCTTTATTAACAGCTACTTATCAGGTCATACAGGACACTCTCTTGCCACTGTATGCAAATACTCTGCTAGTATTGGTCCCCAGTTGACACCCTAATATCACTGAAATTCCACATACACTGCTAGGGTTCAGGCCCTCCTGAATATCACACCACCACCACCACAATCTACAGTGTTAGTATCAGGGCCCAAAGGATATCACATTTCATCAACCCATATATCCCTGTTGGATTTCAGACCTGCTGGGCATTTGAAACTCTATGGCAACTCCTACAAGGCTAGCTAACGGCCCTGGAATGCACACATCGCCCTGCAGCTGCCCCACGTGCACTGCTAGGTGTCAGGCTCTGCTGGCTCCCTCAATGCCACACACACACTCTGAAGTGTCAAGCACACTCGGACATCACATCGCACACTGCCAACCTACTTCAACATGAATGATCAGACCTTGATGGACATCAGCTCAGCCATAATCTGACACATACTCCGTAGGGATTGTGCAGAGCTTGACACCCCGTTCTTCCACTGCTCCTCTCTGACATACAGTTAGCATCAAACATACTGGACACATCACCACCCCTATGACCACACATCCACTCTAGGTACCAGGTCCAGTTTGACTTCATTCCCCACATTAATCGACAGCCATCAGACCATTCTGGGAACTTCTCCCCATGTCAGGTCTTCCACAATACTTAGAAATTTGCACATCTGGACACCCTCCTTCTGCTTAAGACACACCTACACTGCTAGGCATCAGCTTCTACTGGACTCCTTCCTCTGCTATACCATGTGCTGGGTCTCAGGTTCTACTGCTGGTTACTGGGTCATGCTGGACATTAACTCCTGTCCAAACCACAGTGCATATAAAGTGCTGTGTGTCAGGTTCACTTGAACACCAGGCTCCATCACGCATGACATGCTAGGTATCCAACAATGTTGACACACACCCTTACCATCGATATACACAACTGGCCCAGTGAACACTACAATTTTAAAGGCTCTGCTAACACCTCCATCACTGACATATCAAGTTTCTTGCCATTGTTCTCTTACTAACACTCTGTGCAGATTTCAGTCATGTATATTAAAGTATGTTGTATGCATATACAATAATTGGCTTCAAGCCTTACCCAAAATAGCACCATTCTGTTGACAACATACACTACCAGACAGGGGCATGGGTCTAAGCACGGCTGAAAATTAGCAGTGCTTTTGCGGCAGCAGTATGGGTGTAGGAAGAGAAACTTATTAGATGAGGCCTGTTATCATGCACAATGTCTGGGTTAGGACTGGGGAGTCCTGAGGATATGATACACAGTAGTGCATCCAGGCCTCAGGTAGGTGTCCAGCAAAGCGTGAAACCAAGTAGTGTGTTTCAGGCTATAGTGGCAGGGGTAGGAGTGTCCAGCAGGGCAGTGGTACATGGGTAGGTTTGGAAGCAGGCCTGGGGGGCAGTAGCTAGTAAGGCCTGTTGTGTGGGCGGCCCCTGATAGTGGGATGAGTCTCTGTGGGAGAAGAGGGAGATGCTCTGCTGTGTGTCTTAGGAACACAACAGTGTATGTTGAGTGGCAGCAGTTGGGAGCTGTCTAGATCCATTAGGACATGACACCTAGCAGTCTATGTAGGATACCAGGGGAGATTCCTGCCATGCCTGTTCAATAGTAATATATGTGGAGCAGTGCTAAAGATAGAGATGTTATAGGGAAAAGTGTGTGTGTGTGTGTGTGTGTGTGTGTGTGTGTGTGTGTGTGTGTGTGTAATATGTGTGTGTGTGTGTGTGTGTGTGTGCACTTGTGCTGAACTTGTGGCAATGGTCAATGTGACAATGCTGCATTGTCATGGAGATAGCTGTCTTAGAGAAAACGAGTCAGTGACTAGGAAAATAGAAGCCCAGGGTCAGTATATTATTAGTGAAGTTGATCAGAGAAAGTGTCTTCAAGTTATAGACGAGAGATTTTGGAGAATAAGGGTAGAAAACAAGAAATGTGAGACTTGATGAATACAGGCCTGGGGGAGGAATTTGACTTTATTTTTACTGTACCAAGAAGCCAAGTTTTCTCTTTGCCAACAACACTAGGTATCATCGTCTGTAAGGTGTCCCCACACTTAAATTAAAACCACCTGCACATTGCTAGGTGTCAGGTGCTACTGTGAAAAATGTCTTCTACAGCAGGTGCCAAACACACATGCCTAGGTGTGAGGTCCTGCTAGATCAACTGTCCACTAAAAAAAAATGCTCCTCTCATACAGTTGGGAAGTCTGTCCTCCAAGAGATCAACAACACGATGGCTAAAGCCCCTGAACAGGGCTGGGTGTCTGGTCTTTCTAAGGATGCCCTCACCTACAGCCGCAGAAGCCACAAACAGCTGCCCACATAGTATAACACAAGTGTCAGGGTCTAGTGTTTATCTCTTCCCTTACAACCGCATAGACACACATGGTTAGGTCACATTCCTGATAGGAATCCCCTCAGCTACAGCAGTGCCACACACCCAGAGCTAGGTGTCACATCCTGCTGGGCACCTCTTCCCCTACATCCAAAGGACCATACAGTTACACAGCTAGTTTTCTAGTACTGGTACCCCTACCCTATAGTCAAATGCCAGGTACACAGTCACACATTCACAAACACACTCAGGCACACATGCTTGTATGATCCCATGCACGTGCTCATGCAGTCTCATCTAGCTGTCATGTCAACAAGGTCTCCCCCATTCAGACAAAGCCCTATTTACACAACCATCAAAGTGCTGCCCTTCTGGGTGTCCATCCCCTGCAGCCAAACACATACACAGAGAGACAGAGAGACAGAGAGACAGAGACAAAGACAGGGAGAGACAGAGATAGACAGAGACAGACAGAGAGACACAGAGTCCGAGGTCAGGTCCTGCTGTTCCCACTCCATAACAGACAAAGCTGTCTACTCAGGGCTAGGTGTCAGGTCCTGATACATACCTCTTTTTCTGTATTCACAGTGCAATATTCTTACACAGCTAGTTTACCAGTATGCACTGCTCCCCTATAATTCAAATGCTAAGTACACACTCACACACTCAGGAACACATTCAGGCACACATGCTCCTACAAATGCCTTCACGAATTCAATGCACTCTCAGCTAGCTATCAGGTCCTAGAAGACAACCACCATACAAGGAAAGCCCCACATACACTTCTAGGTGTTAAGTCCTGTGAGGTAGAGGTATCACCCATACAACAAACAAACACACATCTCTAGGTGTTAGGTCCTGTGAGGTGTCCCACATAGAGCCAAAGCCCTATGTACACACAGCCAACAAGGTGCTTCTGCTGCTAGGTGTCCATTACCTACAGCCAATCTCTCTCTCTCTCTCTCTCTCTCTCTCTCTCTCCACTCTCTCCCCCTCCATCCCCTCCCTCTGTCACATACACACACATGTATATATGTACATCTAAGCCCCTGTACTGTTAGGTATACACATGCCTAGAGCCAAAGACTCCCAATACATGCGATTTGACTGGTCCTTCAGGGTTATTGTCTCCATTATAGGCAAAGCCACCCCCTCATCAACACACAATACACACACACACAAACACACACACACACACACACACACACACACACACACACACACACACACACACACACACACACACACACTAGTGCAGTTACATGGCAGGATCTGTTGGATTTACAGCTTCCTTAGAGCCAAAGCATCTAAACAGGGCCAGGTGTCAGCTTCTGTTAGGTCCACCCTTCCCTACAGTCAATATTCCTCTTACACAGCTAGGTATCATGACTCCTAGAGATCCACTGCCATACAGTAAAGTCCCATGCACAGGGTCAAGCGTCAAATCCCGCTAGGAACCCCAGACATGGGCAAACATCCCAGGCACAGCTCTCATATTCATATAAGGTGTCATGCTCAGGTATTTGTCTCTAGCCTTACAACCAAAGTTCCACATACAAACATGGTTAGGTTTTAGGATCTGCTAGGTACCTTTCTCCCCACAGTAAAACAACAGGTTAACACAAACATACAAACACACCAACACAAGCATGCACACATGCACATATACAATCATGCATGCAGGCCTGTAGGAACCCTCCCCAGGTTGTGAGTCTCAGGAGTTTTTCCCCTAGCCCCATGAATGGAGCTATGGACTTAGGGGAAGGCTAGGACTTGGCACCTACCTCTGGGTGTGTGGCATTGTTGTAGAACTGGGGTCTTCCTTTCAGGACCTGACAAGTTGTCATGTATGTTTATGGCTTTGGCTGTAAGGGTGAGACTACAATGCTACCCTTGACACCTAGCCCTGTGAGGAGAGCTAGGGCTTAAAATAGAAAGAAGTCCGTCAGGACTTGACTGTGTGTGTGTGTGTGTGTGTGTGTGTGTGTGTGTGTGTGTGTGTGTGTGTGTGTGTAGGGTTGTGCATTAGTTTGGTGAAGTAATGCCTACTAGGTCTTGACACACCTACCCTACAGCCAAAGATTTTTATTCACATATATGGCTCACTATCAGTTCCTGCTGGATAAACCCTCCCTTACAGCCTAGCCAAACTGACACAAATTTCAGAACCTGCTAGAATGTCACCCTATATTGAAAAGACCCACTTATGACTAGGGTATCATGTCCTCCTCAGTATCATCTCCCCAAAAGCAAAGCTTCAAATATACTGGCCAGGTGTCACATCATGCTAGGTACCCTAATCTCTATAGCCAATGTTACAGGTACACAAAGAGATGGAGTTAGGTCATTCTGATTACCCCCTGCCTTATAATCAAAGACTCTATCTCTGTCTCTGTCTCTGTCTCTCTGTCTGTCTCTATCATACACACATGCACACAACTATGTATCTGTTCTACACATTTCCTCCCCACAGGAAAGTCCCACATACACACACGGCTAGTTTCCTAACTCCTTCTAGGTACAATCTCCCTAGGAAGATCTCAGAAGAACCTCTAAGAGGACATGATATCTAGCTGTGGAAGAGGAATATATATATATATATCCAGAGCTAGACATAAAAAGCTAGATGTCAGGTACTTTTGGTATCCGCCCCCCTCTATGTTTTACACTCACTTCAGAAGTTTGGGAGCCAGAAACAGCTGATGGAGATGACCTCTGGCATTTGTCTTTCTGGATCTGGGTTCTCTCACTCAATATCTTTTCCACATCCATCCATTTACACAGAAAAATGCCTTAAAAACAAAGAGGATTATTTGCTGAGTGTCTGCAACTAGGCCTGTGATTTTGCAGTTGCATGCAGTTTACAGGACCCATTTCTTTATTAATGCCTAAAATGGGAGATCCAGGTTCACTGAGGGTGCCTCCACCCCTGTGTGTTGTTCCTGAATTGTGTAAGAAAGTAAAGTGAAGGAGCCGTGAAGAGCAAGCCAGGAAAGAGCTGTCCTCTGAATCTGCTAGAGTTCCTAGAAAACTTCCCTAATGATGGACATTGAACAGGACATGGGGGCCTAATAAACTCTTTCAATCACATTGAGTTATGTCAGGACCTGTCTGTCAACAATACAAAGTATACTAGGACAGTATCACAGGACTGGCCTCAATTTGTAATCCTCCAGACTTCACCTACTGACTGCTGGCTTTAAGAATGTAATATAAACCTGTATGAACAAATGCAAGTTTAAGGTTGACTAGATCTTAGGGAGACAACAAATCATGGACCAGCACAACACAATTCCATGAGGTCAGGTTATTTTAATGAAGTTAATCATAGAACACATCCCAAGCAGACAGATTGGAGAAATACTGCTGAATGGGGGTAGACACAACAAATAGTGCCTCATGATATATACAGAGAGAGGGGAGGAATCAGTGTATTTTTAGTATGTTAAGCACCAATCAGAGGGTATAAACACAGGAGTGAAATCATAGACTTGAGATAGTTAATCATGGGACATATAAGCAGCAACAGTGGTTGCAGGAAGGTCAGTTTAGGAGACCGGCAGAAGTGTGGCAACATCATGTCTTGTTCTTGCTCTGGATCAAACGTTGGTGAATGTACCCACTGCACTCTGTGGAGCATGGCTCATGAGGTCAGGACACATGTTAGCACATCGTGACCAGCACACACAACCGTTGTAATACACATAACCTGGCTCATGAGATCAGAGGATGTGGGACATTCTGAATCCTGCCCCAGCACACATCTCATCTCAGTTCCTGCATTCTGGTTGGTGAGGTAAGAAGGTATACCACTCCTAGATCATCCAGCATCAGGAAGTTCTCCCACCTACAAACCAGCACTGTGTGTCTCCACCCCTGAGCTCAAGCAGAACACAGAGGAGCCTAGCACTGCCAAACTCGGAACACCAAGGATCGATCCAAACACTCCCCGACACAAAGGAAACAGAAGCACTCAAATAACAAACTAAATCCAGATAAGCAAGGCCCATGACAAAAACTGAAATAACTTGAAAAACCCAGGACAACATAACTCCTCCCAAAATGACCAATCCCAAAGCAGAAAGACTTAACCAAATTTAAGGTTTGGTAACAAGGGAAGCCCAATGGCAGATGCATGGATCTCCCTGGGAAGAGGAAATAAAGGAATATCTCCTGGGGGCAGGTGAGGATGGGAACTTGAGGGTTTGGGTTGGGAGGTGCATGAAGGGGTATTCTACTGAAAGAGGTGATTGTCATTAGGGAGCCTTTATTCAGTAACTGATGGAAATAGATGCAGAGATTCACAGCAAAACATTAGATTTCTTTTGGGTTCAAGGAATCTTGCTGAAGAGAGGGAGAAAGGATTGTAGGAGTCAGAAGGGTCAAGAATATGACAAAAAGCAGAAAAAAGTAACCTGGGTCATTGGAACTCACAGAGTCTGAACCAACAACCAGAGAGCCTGCATAGAAATGACCTATTCCCTCTACATATATGTGACAGATGTGTAGCTTGGTCCACTTGTGTGGCTCCTAACAATGGTAGTGGGGCTGTCCCTTGGGCTTTGGCTGGCTCTTGGGAACCTATTTGTGAGTCCCTGCTGTGTACCACTCTGCTTCCTGACACACACTGCTCAGTACAATACCAATTGGACAAGTCCTGACTCACAGAACGGTAGAGAACACTGCGATAAGAGGAGGTCTGTAGATGGACAAGAAAACATGGCTATTACTCTGGGAATATATTGGTGTCACTGGGCAGATAATGTTGTGGGGTATGGGATGCGAGCACTTTTGAAGATCTGGCAGATCCAGTGCTGGGTGGTGATTAGGATAACCCACATGGCAGGGACCATGTCAAGGAAGGGCTGATGCTCCATTAGTGGAAGCAAACTGCCCATGAGTAATTTCCCCGATGGATAAGGCTTGTTATTATGCATGCCTTTCCTGACCTCACCCAGCAGATTACTCCACAGTTTGCCCATTGCTGGGGCCCCAGGAAAATTAAACCACACTGAGAGCAGTGGGCTATGGAAACCACCTGGTGAGACTTAAGGAGGACAGCTCCACAGTGATGCAAACCCCAGTAAAGCAATGTGGGATGCCATGACCATTGACCTTCAGCTATGTCTTGGCCACAGCATACCTCCCTTCCCAGCTTGGTTTTAAATCATACGGCATAGCCATTCAGTGTCATCCATTAATGACCAAGATCCCATATGGAAAACAACACCCAAATGATGTTGATCCTCCATGGATTGTAAGAATGAAGTTAAAGACCAAGGCCAAAGGGCAAGTGGCATGGCACTAATGACTCTGTGGTCTGCTCCTTGCTGGTTCATTGCCCACCAGAAAGAGATAGATGGAATCCTTACCATGAGAGCTCTTTGGGAATGAAAGCTCAGTAGAGTGGGGAGATTGGATGAAGGTAAAGGTTCCATAGCAGCCCACGCCAGGAGCAGCTGAGTGGGTAAGAGGCCTTGGGACTTTATTTCCCACACTAACACACCTTATACCTTATACCAGGCAAGTGTTCCCCAATCACAAAGGAGTGACTTTGGATCTGTCTTCACCCTCAGGCACCCTGTCTTTCTGCAGCCATCACTGAGCCACTCCTGGACACCTCTCTGGTACCCTGACTCAAATGTAGACACAACTGAAGATTCTGATTCCACCTTGTATTGGTGACTTCCCAGGGATCACATGGTTCTCTGGGGAAGACAAAGGGTGAACACTACCCACTTGCAGTTCGCGTGAGACTGTTGGCCCCTCTTTCATCTAAACACTCCCCTTCAAATCAAGATTGGGACTGAACTTCAGAATCTCAGAGCTCAGTGAATACTGGCTTGAAAATCATCTGCAGCCCTGGTTTTCCCTGGTTTCCACCTATCCAGTTCTTAAATTCTCAGAAGACTTTTGGTGATGGGGTGAACATTACCTTTGCATTTAGATTTTACAGTACTGGCAGGTAAACCAGGGGCCTAGGGTTACATATTCTCACTGCCCTGGTCATCATCCCTTATGCCAAGATCTGAAAACAAAGTAACCCTGACTTGGGCCTGACTTGCCTGATACAGGCCCTCCATCTGCTAGGAAAGTCATTGAACTTTCTGATAAGTTTTTGTACCCCGAAGGCAAACTGAATCAGACACAATTGGAAAAGCCCAGGTTTGATGGGTAAAGTGTTCCTGGATGAATCCCCGCCCCTCATAGAAGAGACAGGGATGGGAGACTGGAAGAACCACATGTCTGTTTTCTGGGATGCAGCTCTAGGGGAGGAGCTGTGTTTGGTGGGCTTTGAAGGGGCAGGTTTGGGGAAAGAGATGGGGAGGAGAATTAAGATGGATCTTCCACCAGACTCCTTCCAAACATTCCAGACTCTTTGGGTATAGGGATGCCAGGGTGCCAGGGGCTGAGGTGGAGCTTCCACCCTAATATTCCAGACTCTTTGGGTATAGGGGCACCGGTTCAAGTCTGACTACTTCCTTCAGGCATGGGGTGACATGAGGAAGAGGAGTTGGGAGTTGCTGGGCTCACATGCAGCAGGAGGTATGAGGGGAGGAGCCTCCAGTCAATTGTCATCCTGGAGACCTCAGCCATCTGTTTCTTGAAGCAGCAATGAAGGCAAGTTTCTATGAAAAAAATAGATCATTAACAAGTTCTAGTTTTACTGTAAAGATGAATGTACAGAGCAGAAGAGAAGACAGACCCTTTATTGGGACATCTTGAAAACTGGAGGGTTGCTGGGGATGTCTTTCTGTATGTTGTGAATGTGTGTTGCTCTGATTTGGTTGATAAATTAAATACTGATTGACAGTAGCCAGGCAGGAAGTATAGTGTAGGTGGGATAAGCAGGGAGGAGAATTCTGGGAACAGGAAGGTTGAGTCAGGAGTCACCAGGCAGACACAGAGGAAGCAAGATGTGAAGGTAGAACTGAGAAAAGGTACCAAACCACGTGGCTGAACATAAATAAGAATTATGGGTTAATTTAAGTGTAAGAGCTAGTCAATATTTAGCCTGCGCTAATGGCCGAGCAGTTTTAATTAATATAAGCCTCTCTGTGTTTACTTGGGTCCAAGTGGCTGCAGGGCTGCAGGAGCCAGGCAGGACCAGGAAAACTTCAGCTACAAATGGCACCCAATGGCTCGAGTTTGTACCTGAATCTTGAGAATATTTAATAAGCAATTCTAAATGGAGCCCAAAACAGGTTCCTGCTTCATGTGTCATGTGGGTGGCGAGATGCCACACCATGTGGTTTTGAGGCGCTTCATGGCGGGTTCCTGGCATACAGGCTTGACCTGCAGCATGGCAGCAATGGGGCATCTGCAAGTTTCACATTACACTGCATGGTAAATTTAGCCTTTGCTAATAAAAGAGAGAGAGAGAGAGAGAGAGAGAGAGAGAGAGAGAGAGAGAGAGAGAGAGAGAGAGAGAGAAAGGAAAGAAGGAAGGAAGGAAGGAGAGAAAGAAAAAGAAAGAAAGAAAGAAAGAAAGAAAGAAAGAAAGAAAGAAAGAAAGAAAGAAAGAAAGAAAGAAAGAGAAAGAAAAGGTTTTTGGGCTACAAATGGTTGGATGGAAGCATAGACCCACTGCTCCCATAGTTCCGCCATGTTGGGAAGCTGAGTTGGGTGGAGCCAGCAGCCAAGGCTTCTGCTTCAGTACTAGCCACTGCAGTTTAAAGCAATAGTTACACAATAAGGCAGATTCAGATGGAACAAGACTTTAAATGGTTTACAATGTGTGTAAAAATGTATGTAGTCTTGGAAGAGAGAAGAAAATGATTATAGACAGTTAAATAAACAAATAGTTTTAAAAGAGTCTTTAAAGAGACAGTAAAAGTAATATAAAAAATAAGCCATGTAAAGATGGATATTACACAGAAAATCTGGATTGTGTTGTCTTTGATATTTTTAACTGTAGAAAGACATTCTATTGTAAAAGCTGCTCAGTTAAATCAACATGTATATTTTAAAGGTAACTTGACTTCAAAATTTGGATCTAAGGGTATGTTGCTTTGGGAAGGAGGCTCTGCTTTTGTTTCCACAGAAAGCCAGAGGCTATGGATTTGTTCCAGATGAAGATACATTAGGTTTGACTAGTCAAGATCCCCTGAAAGGTCTCCAATGACGCCATGGCTCAGATGATCCAACATCCAGAACAGTGTCAAGGCAACCCCTCGAAGCCTGCCTGGGCACATACTACATGCCGATTTAGGTGCTTTTCCAACCTTTTTGGTATAAAGGTAAACAATCCTGTTGCCAGGGGTTCGAGACAGCCTAGTTTTGTTAGAGACTGTGTTGTAGGAAAGCCTACAATGGTATGCCCAATGCTGGACCATTCTGAGTGCCTCTAAGCACCGTCCCCGGAAGAGGAAAAGGAAAGCAAGTCCATTTATGTATGGGGTGAAATTTAAGGATGAGAACATCACCCTGAACGTTCAGGTCCTGGTATTTTGTCCATGGCAAATGATGAACCAAGACAAACAATTTCCAGTTTTCATCTGCACTGTAGAGACTCAGTGTTTTCATGGCAAACACATGGTCCTTGGGAATGCTAAAGAAGACACGAGCATTGTTGAAGCCATGAGCACCTTGGGTCCAAGAAGAGCAAGTTCAGCAAGAAGCTCACCACTGCCAACTATGGGACAGCTGTGACAGTTCCGACTGACATACACCTTAAACACCAGACCCTCCCACCTGCAGCTCCGAGGGCACCCATCCATCTGTGGCACCCATCCTTCTGTGGCACCCATCCTTCTGCTGTTGATATCTTACAGTCCTTGAGTTCTGCTGCTCTTCTTTGGGTTTGTAATTTCCTCATTCCCCTGAAGTTGAGCTGGATTGCACAGTTAAGTTTGTGGTTATGAGTAGAAACTAAATAAGGGAAAGAAAGACACCATATTATAAGTCAATACCTTCTATCCAAAGAGTTTTATTTTGCCAAGCAGAGGGGAGGCTGGGGAGGAGCTGGTAGTTCAATCTTGGGGTAGCAAGCTGAAGAGCCAGACAAACACTAGAGCTGCTAATTTCCTTCCAATGCTCCTTTGATGCTAAAGCATCTGTATTCTGATTCCTAAATGCCTTCCTAAACACCTCCTTGCTAGGGAGCTTGGGAAGTATTGATCTTTTCTTCTCAGAATCCCGGTTTCCTTCTTTCCTGAAAGGAGTTTTGTATCACTGATAAGGGAAGAGTCGGGGAGTTACGAAATAATTGCTTGAGAGTAATGTCTGGAAATTGATAAAAGTCTACACCTGGGTGTTGCTAATGGCATCCACATGTACTCAGTGAGAGTCAAGAAACCAGGTGTAGTGAAGCATGCCTGTCAGCAGCACAGGGCTCAGGAGGTGGAGGTGGGAGGGTCCAGAGTTCAAGGACAGCCTGAGTTACTTGAGATCCTGTCTCAAAGAAACCACTTTTTGTTTTCTTTTTTTTATCTTTGAGACAGGGTCTCACTTTGCAGCCCTGGCTGTCACAGAACTCCCTATGGAGACCAGGCTAGCCCCTGGCTCACAGATCACAGAGATCTGAATGAAAAATGAGGACGTGGCTGCTCCAAGGAATGGTCGACAACAAGGTTTATTGTACATGTGAGGGAAAGCCAGTGACATCTGGAAGAATCCAGACTGAACCTGACCAGCAGACTGAGCAGCAGGAGAGAGAGAGACAGAGAGAGAGGAAGAGAGAGAAGGAGCAAAGACAGCACCGGGAAACCAACAAACCAAGTAGGCAAAACGGCTGAGTTACCTAGAGAAGAGAAGCTGGGGGAAGGGAGGGAAGCTCAGGGGCTGGAGAGGTGGAGGGTAGGGGGTGGGGTGTGCCAGCCAAAATGACTCTGTAACAGGTACTTGGGATGCTGAGAGATTCTGAGAGAACCTGGTGGCCTGAATCTACTTTGATAAGTTAAACAGGCACCTCAGACAGACACTTGTCCCAGGGTTCTTTGAGACCTAAGAACATCCACCTGCCTCTGTCTCTGCAGATTATAGGCTTGCACCACCACACCCAGGCCTGGGCCAACTTTCTGTACTACGGCTCTGTCATTCCTGGACAGACTTCTAGAACACCTCACAATTCCAGCAGAGGCTGGATTCTAACCTTTAGGTCTTACATGAGAGAGAGAGAGAGAGAGAGAGAGAGAGAGAGAGAGAGAGAGAGAGAGAGAGAGAATGTATGAAGAAAACTAATAAAGACCAAGATTAGCCTGGTGATCACCCTGGCACAGATAGTGCCAGACCCACAGCAGAACCCACCAAGGCAGCTCAGACCAGAAACAATCACCTGGTCTTTAGTGAGGACCCAAGTGCCTCCATTTACCTTCTTATCTTTATGGCAAATTATGATGGAATCCAGAGCATATTGTAAATAAGGCATGTATAAATATCACTGAGCCAAGACAGAGCACTAGGGTGGGAGTGTGTGATTCTAGGCAGAGGCTCCATCCGTGAGCCACAACCCCAGCCCCTCATAAGGGGATCCTAGGGAGGGGTTACACCCCTGAGCAACACCACCAGCCTCTCACTGGGGGATTCTGGGCAGGGGCTCTACCCCTTAGCCACGCCCCAAGTCTCTCACTGGGGGATCCTAGGCAGGTGCTCCAACCCTGAGCCATGCCCTAACCCTGAAAAGAATTGTTTTTAATAAAATACATTTACTTCTGTAGGCTGTAAGAACAAAGAATGGGTTAATGCTCCTAATAGCCTGTCTGGTATCTTGCAGAAAGAGACACAAATGCAGTATGGGTCAAGTGCATGAGATCACTGTGTACCAACTGAAGACAAATGAGGCCTTTGCTGCAGGCCAGCAGGAGAAGCTGGTCTGCAACCCCAAGAAAAAATGAAACACAGTAGGAGTGTCTCTTCCAGAGCTGAAAAGCACTCTACAAAAGGTATGGTAACCTAAAAGAGGGGCTCTGAAGGATGAAGAGGAGTTTGTTCATGAGACTGGCCAGTAGAAGGAGGGTGTGGTAGTCTTCACTGCCTGCTTTTATAAATAAGGTTTTATATCAAGGCAGAAATATTACATGTGGCCATTTTTGCTACAGTACCAAAAATGAATGGTCACAAGAGAGACTGAGGGCTGACGAGGTTGTGATATTTACCTCTTGGTCACTTCCAGACATCTGAGGCCTCTGACTTTTGCAGAAGTGTGACTCAGCACCACAAGCCTAAAAGTCCAGCAGCCGAGGGATGACATCAGCTCTGGGATCCTGAGCTGTGAAGTAGCAGGAGGGACAAGGCTGAAAGAAGCTCCCCATGAGGAAGGAACAGCAACAGTTCCCACAAGCACCATGGGCATGCTCAAGACAGACAAGACACAAGCTTCAGTTTTCTGGTCTTTCCCCACATTACAAGCAGCCATCTTTTGGTAGAATATGGATCACTTGAGGCCGAGGTGCAGCTCAGTGGTGGGGAACTTGCCTGGCATGTTTGAGGTCCTGGATTCTATCCCCAGGCCCCCCAAATAAAATACTTGGTTCAATACATACAGGCACACCTGACTAGCAGCACACAATGTCACCCTAGCTACTGGGGAAACTAAGGCAGGAGGATATGAATTAAAGGCCAGTCTGGTCTACATCGTGAGTTGCAGGACAGTCAGTGCTATACAAAGAAATCCTGTCTTTTATTTTTCAGGATTTAACTGCCTTTATTTTATGCTTAAAATATACATATAAAAGAGGGGTGGGGGAGATTAGGAGAAAAATGAATAGACTGTGCCAAAACAAACACTTGAAGTTCTAGCCAGAGCTAAGACCAATAGTAAACGACCAACTAATGTTGGAAGGAGGTAACTTCAAGAAGTCTGATTCAAGCCTGTATGAGTGGCATCTCATTAGTTTCAACTGTATAATATTTTCAAGAACACTGGCATTCGCAGTTGTCAGGTCCACTGCCACACGTGGGTGAGTGAGTGTGAGAAATGGCTCTCCATGCGTGGGGTGATGTAGAGAGCTCCTGTTGGAAGCGGTGGAGAACTGAGGAGACACAGGCACAGTCAGCAGCAGCTCACCTGACTTCACCTCCACCGCTGAGTACTGGCAGATTGGATTCACCTTGTGTGCCCGCTCTCCGTAGCCTGGCTAGCTCCTTCTCTTCCTGTGCCTCTTCCTGTTGCCTGACTTCCTCCAGCTGCTGCATTTTCAAGGCTTTCGTTTCAGCCATTCTCTTTTCCGTCCCCTGCCGCTCCTTGGCTCTCTTCTCGGTGGCCGGTTGAAAGGGTTCCTGAACTAGAGAACCAGAGAGGTTCTCGGCAACTGATTTCTTCTCTTTCCTGGGAACAAAGCGCTCCTGGGAGATGATGGTGTTTGGACAAGCCTTGAAGCAAGCTGCTTCCTTCTGCTGCTTCGGTTCTTCCTCTGTTGCTTCCACATCTCAGCCTTATAGGCACCTCTTTTGTCTGTCTCCAGGGAGAAAGGCTCAGCTTGAGTCACATTCTTTACCTTTTTCTCCGGCAAGTTAATGGTGTCACAGGAAGGGACTTGAACTTGGGCACCTCCCCTTTCTGCATTTCTTTTATTTTCTTCTCCTTCTGCAACTGGCCCTCTTTGTCCTGGGTATCAAAGGAGAAAGGGCACACCTCCATGTTTCTTGCCTCTGGGAGGTGGGGCTTATAAGGCACCCCATAATATGGCACAGGTTGAGCTCTTTTCTATCATATACCTCTAAGTGGATCTTTTAACCATGTGTGATTTTTCTACTGCTATATTTTGTTCTTTTATAAAGTATTTGTAAACAAGTCTCATTGCAAAATATTAGAGAAACTCCTTGTATTAATGTTATCACCTTCCTCAGAAATGTAGTTAAGTACCAGGAAACTGCTAAAATTCCGGTGAGAGATGGTTTTCCAAGATTGTTAATATTTTATTTATTTATTCATTTATTTTTGAGTCATGGTTTTATTATGTAGACCTGGCTGTCAAGGAACATGTTATATAAACCACACTGGACTCAAACTCACAGAGATCCTCCTGTCTCTGTCTCCTGAGTGCTAGGATTAAAGTAAAGGCATGTTCCACCAACTCTGGATGGAATTCATTTACCAAAATATCAATTTTTAATAAAAAATTTTTAACAACTGTCTAGTCATTTGTTGATTGTTTTCCTTAAATACCAACTCCTTCTCAGCACACAACAGGAACCAGATCTAAGAGTTGGGAGCAGAGGCATGGGCTAATATGTCAGATTGCCTTTTAAATTCACCTATGGGAAAATTTGATTCCGTGTGTTGTGCCCCCCGAGTAAGACCACCACAGAGCCAATATCTGATGAAAGCACACAGGGGTTTGTTAATAACAAAACAAGCCCAGGCTTTGTCTTTGGCCAACATTTAACACAGTGAGTGGAGGAGGATGTCCTGGAGCACTCACTTCAGGGAGTTTCTATAAGAAAGATTTATGTGCAGAGAGTTACATATCTTGGGATTGGATGAGAGGGCTAGGGGTAAGGTAGTTCTTTGAAGTTACTGGCTGAACTATAAGCATGAGATTACTAATGGCTAACAGGATGTAGGGTATCTACAGAGACAAAAATTTTTTACTCCCTATGTCCTGCTTTTGCTGAGCCCGGGATATATACATTCAGATTTATTGTTCCAGTCCTATTTTCCCATAAGTTCAATTTCTGGTCAGTTGAGTTCATTACTCCCCATATCTTGTTTTACCAAGTTCAGGATATACAGATTTATTGTTCCAGCCTTATCTTCCCATGAGTTCAACTTCTGGCCAGTTCTAAAATTGCTGGTCAGCAAATACCTTTAGAGGAGTGGGGAGGGAGCATCTCTCAAGAGGGCTACTGATTTTTCCTTTAAATTCCCTCCTCTCCTGGTAACTCGTGGACACCCAATCATAGGTTGTCAATACCTAGTTTGCAGATATGTACCCTAAGTTGAATGGCCCATTTTTATATCTTGGTTGAGGATCTCATATTGAGTTTGAGTCCTTTGTACCATTATTTGGGTGGTCTCCAAACTTTTTCTGATGAATCGCATCAGCTTGTTTACAAGGTAAGGACAAAGGTTAATATGAGGGCTAGTCGCAGTAGGGGTCCCAAAAGAATGGAGGTTAGAGTTGTTAGCCAGGGGAACTGTTATACCAAGATTCGAACCATCCCTGGCCAGCTTCCCTGTCCCTCTTTCACTTGTTGAGGCCTTTTCTTACTTTGGCCATAGAGTCCTTAACCAGCCCAGAGTGATCTATATAAAACCATCATTTCTCTCCCATGGCTGCACATAGTCCCCCTTGTTGTAAGAATTGGAGGTCTAGGCCAGGCGGTGGTGGCGCATACCTTTAATCCCAGCACTCGGGAGGCAGAGGCAGGCGGATCTCTGTGAGTTCGAGGCCAGCCTGGTCTACAAAGCGAGTTCCAGGAAAGGCGCAAAGCTACACAGAGAAACCCTGTCTCGAAAAACCAAAAAAAAAAAAAAGAAAGAAAGAAAAAAAAAAGAATTGGAGGTCTAGCCCTAGCCTATTCTGTAACATGACCTCAGAAAGCAAGGTGAGGGATTCTAGCATCATCAGTTTAGTGGCATCAAAACAGGAATTATTATTTAGTTAAGGCTTCAATGACATAAGAGCCAACAGTAATTAGCAGAAGCAGAAGGGCCAAAAGCCCTGTGATGGCTGAAAGAGTTCCTTATCCTAAAGGAACTTGGAAATGAGAATAGGGACTCAGGTTCCCTATGACAAGATTTTTTTTTTTTTTAATCTAACATTCCAGAAGGGAATAAGGGAGATGTTTTCGTTTCTGTAATTACTTCCTGCTGCTGATGTTGGGACGTTGTTTTCAGGACCCTAGAAAGCCAGAATGTTAGTCAAAAGCAAGGAGGGGATTTAGAAGCATCTGGTTCATTGACCAGCTGAAGAAACAGCATTTATATAGGCTGGATTGGTCCATTTCAGCTTTCAGCAAGTCCATGTGTCACAGGTTGAAGTCAGTAGCTGATACCTGGATTTGTCTGCCAGCCAAATGGAAGCCACTGAAACAGATGTAGACTAGAGACAAAAGTTAACTTATTTGGAATTTTTAGTAAATATATTAGTGTTATCAATCAGTAATGAAATACATATTGTAGAAAAAGAGGTAACAGGTATCCATCTGTAAGTCTACATTCAGAAGATAACCAAAAGAAATCCAAAATCTTGAGCTCATAATCCAAACAGTAAACAGTCATTGCTCTATTATCTTATCAGAATTCTATTAATGTTAAATTCTGAACTTTTTAAGTTTTAATGCAATGACAGTATGGTAAAGGAAAGAAATTTTGTAGTATCTTTTATAAGAACAGCCATTTCAAATTATGTATAAAACCTGTTTGTTCCTTAATATGAAGCTTGTAAGGCAAACCTGTTTGTCTCTTTCTTTTTTTTTCAGGAGACCTAGTAGCTTTAATTATTTATTCATTGTTCAATGAATTAATAAGGTGGCTGCAACCCCATGGAAGACTCTGGTTGCCTGATGTTGCTAAGCTGACAAAGTTATAGCTACCCAATCGTCAATGCCATCAGAGATCTGAGAAGGATAAATTTTACCTGAGTACAGACTTTCAAATCTATTAAAGAATGACAGAGACTATCCATTGCCTAGACTGCCATCATCCCAGGCTCCTGTAGTCTTCATAGCGTTGGCAGGACAGGTGTCAGGACAGCACCAGTCTTGGCTGCTGGGCCCATAACATGAAAGTTCTTCATGTATAGGAGCAACTTTGGGAAAGACTGATCTTATCTTTTCGTGTCTCATATGTCCATTCTAGGCTGGAGCTCTGGCAGCAGGTGTTGAGTCTGGGTGTCATCTTGTCATTGTTCCATGTCTTCTTGGAAACCTTGGGAGTTAAAGCTAGGAGCTGGGAGTCTCTGTTTGTTCTAGTGAGCTAGTAAGCTTTTTATCAAATAATGTAAATGCCATATTTATCAGATCTTTTGGGGGTTTGAGGACCATTATCTATTAAATATATCTGAGTCAAACAAAGCTAGGCCTAATCTTAAAAAAAATCTCTAAGTTTGATAACAATAACCAGGCCAATTTGTTATCCTGTAGATTTATTAGTCAAATGGACCTCTCAGGTTCTGTTTTATTTCTTTTTTAATAGCTTCTTATAATTAAATAAGAGTTAACAGTTTATGCTTTAAACTAGTATCTGGATAGCCAGATGACTAGCATTAACATGTATTCCTTAACATAGAGGACATGCAAACTCAGACATTCAAAACCAAACATACATGTGGCCACATTTTTATCCATACATACAGAGTAGACAGACATTTTTAAAACTATAAACCTTTGGAGTCTCAGTGTAACAGCAGAACAGCAAGAGAAAGAAATCCAAAACATGTTTTATTTTTTATATATCTTAAATCTTTTTTATCATTACTGAAGTCTTTTTATCATCAGACTTTTATAACTTGCTTTTATATATTCTAATAACTTGCATTTCATATATGTTCCTTCTTCCCAAAACATTCTTTTTATATTCCCATACCTAAAACTTTTATATCTTAGACCCATATAAACTTTATTTATATTCAAATCTCATAACTTATTTAAAATTTAAAGTTTCAAGCTTTTATATCTTAAACTACTTCCTCAGACCCAATACAGTATGTATTCAATCTCTAATGACATTATTAAGCCTTTAAATTGTTATAAACATATTACATCTTAAAATATCTTTTTTCTGCTTAATTCACTGAGTTATCCTCTACTTGGAATTTGATATCGCTTTTTCTTATCTTAACCAATAATAACTTGTAACCAGTTCTCTTAAATGATGGCAAGTATTTGTAACCCATTGAACTGAAATGACCAAAATCCATGTATTTTGTGTGTGTATGTGGAAACAAAATCATAATCTTTTAAAACGTAATGTATCTTTAACATTTTTTTTTTTTCATTACCAGGACAGATGTAGCTAGAGTTTTCCTGCCTGGCCCATGGTCAGGACAAATCTCTCTCACCCGCCAGTCCCGTAGCTGCTTAGACCCAACCAAGTAAACACACAGAGACTTATATTGCTTACAAACTGTATGGCTGCAGCAGGCTTCTTGTTATCTAGTTCTTCTATCTTAAATTAACCCATTTCTATTAGTCTATACTTTGCCACATGGTTTGTGGCTTTACCTGTACCTAACATCTCCCTTGTCATGGCGGTGGTTGGCAGTGTCTCTCTGTCTCAGCCTTCCACTTCCCAGAATTCTCCTCTCTCCTTGTCCCACCTATACTTCCTGCCTGGCTACTGGCCAATCAGTGTTTTATTTATTAACCAATCAGAGCAAGACATTTAACATACAGAACATCCCACAGCAGACAAAGAAGAGTTAACATGGGAAGCTAATGAAGAACTTGGCTTAGGAAGGACGGGAGGGGATTTAGATTCAGAGTGTGCAGGCAGTAAACTCCCAACCACCCCTAGGTCCCTCACCTCTGCCTGCCTGTAGAGAGTGTGCATTTCCACCCTCTGTGATAGCCACTGGAGCCTCTCCTGCACGCTAATACTAGCCCTGCTATCTTGGCCATGAGTCTGTTCCAAGCTCCCTTGAGGGAGGCATCTGCCCACTCAGAGCCTTTCCTGCAGGGTCTGCTCACTCTGGGAACTCACCTCCCAGCTTTCTCAGGGAGGACCCAGTCTCAGATCTTCCTAGATGAGCTTCCCTCACCTGCCAGTGCTTTGGGCCTGATAGCAATAAGGGAAGCTACTAGATAGAAACAAGAAACATTTACATAGACATAAGTGCAGGAAGGGCCAGTGGTGAAAAGGTTGATTCCCGCCTTGATCAAGGGGAACAGTAGCTCTTATGGGAAGGGCAATCTAACCAGGATCAGGAGTTTCTCCTCTCTGCCTCCATGTACCTTCACAGCTGGTCCTCCCCCTAGGGCAGGGTTTGTGGGAACCATGGGGAGCTCTTCCTTGGCCAGCATCAAAGGTTGCCTCGGGAGGCCAAGTAAACATTGGAAGAGGCCCATTCTACACTGCAAAAGGTGACAAACTTCCCTTCATGAATCAGTCATTCTATTGTGAGCAGTGGCTCACACATCCTTCCAGTATGCTAGGTGAAAGTCTAGGGAGAAAGAGGGAGACTGTCCCATGGCATCCATCTTAGTCAAGTCAACAATGAGAACAAGGAACACGTTACACACAAGACCAAGGGCACACAAAACCTTTGCCCCAAGAGACAACCAACAAAGTTCCAAGAACAATGACAGCCTGATGTGCTCTGGAGGGAGCGACCCTCCAAGCTCAGCCACACCAAAAACCTTCCAGACTAGAGGCTCTCTGTCCTCAGTTAAACAGGCCTCGGGGGCTACCACAGCCCCATTAACAGGGTCCAGAATTTGTTCTGGAATCCTGTGATCCTGGTTCCAGTGGGTCCACTGGCTACCACCGGCATTGACCATTGCTGGACCATTTCACAGATCTAGCATGCTTCAGAAAATGAATGTACAGAGTCACACAAAGACAAGGACAAACAAAGACACAGAAACTTACCAGCCAGTTAGGAATCCCTCAGATCAGGGTCTGGGGGTAGTGGAGGATCCAGGATGAACCCCCAAGTGTTGTGCCTGTGTTACAAGATCCCTGAGCAAGACCACCACAGAGCCGATATCCAATGCAAGCACACAGGGGTTTATTAACAGCAAAGCAAGCCCGGGCTTGGTCTGTGTCCAACACTCAACACAGCAGGTAGAGGAGGGCATCCCTGAGCACTCACTTTAAAGGGTTTATATAGGAAAAGTTTATGTGCAGAAGGTTACATATATCGGGATTGGACAAAGGGGCTAGGGGTGAGGTAGTTCTTTGAAGTTACTGGCTGAACTATAAGGTAACTATGAGGTTACTAATGGCTAACAGGATGCAGGGTATCTACAGAGACATAAATTTTACTCCCTATGTCCTGTTGTTGCTGAGCCCAGGATATATACATTCAGATTTATTGTTTCAGGACTATTTTCCCATAAGTTCAATCTCCGGTCGGCTCTAAAACTGCTGGTCAGCAAATACCTTTAGAGGAGGGGAGCGAGAGAGCGTCTCTCAAGAGGGCTCCTGATTTTTCCCTTTCAGTAGTAGTGTCTATTGTAATTCTAACAGTGAAAAAAAATGCAAGGCCATAGCAAATAGGCAGTCCAGAAGAGAAAACACAAAACCTGGTGTTCCCATGAGCAACATCCTGTATTTGGAATGTGGTATTATGAACTCAGAAATAGATTGGGTAGTAAATTCTTTTGAGGAATAATTCTTTTAGTGTCCCATAACTTAACTTTGAGAATATATAGATTACAGCATTCAATTGATAATATTACCTCATTTAATATTACATTAAATTAGAAATAGAAATAAGAAAACAACACTTATCTCTTTAATGTATGCATTCTCATTTTATTAACAAATTGAAAAAATACCATTTGTGTTGAATTTAATAATTTTATATTTTTTAAAGCTGAAGGGCACTCACACTAAGACCAGTCTCAAATTCATGATCCTCCTGCCTCAGCTTCCCAAGTTGGGAGCTTTGGAAATATGCACCACCATACCAAATAAAATGTATTTCTCAAACTGGATGGTCAGGTCTACGTACTTGCATTTATAAGGTATATGTAATTGGAGTTTATATAGCTACTGCCAGGTTGCCCTCTCTAGAAGCATCTGCAGAGCTTAAAATGAAACATGGGTCTATTTTCCAGTTTCCCATCTCAAACCTCAGACTTGTGTCTTTCATAGGGTCCTACTGATATTGAGTGGAAGTTTGCATGAACAAAGCTCTAGAGGAGATACTTTGATGAAGGTGGAACTTGCTGCCCCTTTCAAAATTATCCCAGCCCCAAATCATTTCTCTATCTTGGCAACTGATTCAACAATGTCTTTGCTGGGATTTTGCCGCAGTCCAGCTGCGTGACCGCACATGCGCAATTCAGGAGCTACGCAAAGGGTCTGGGGTCTTGTGTCTTAAGTCATCAGTGTGTGCTGGTGATTACGTATGCCTGGCGTCATGCAATCTAGCATGCATGGTGTACCTCTGTAAGCTCATCTGCACTCTAAAGAACCGGACACAGACCTCACCTCCGCTTGGTCTGTTCTGTTCTCTCTTTGCCCCCCCCCACCATCTTTCTCTCTCTCTTTCTTCCCCAGGCCTGGTTCTCTTGTTCCCCTCTAACCCTTTTCCCCCTAATAAAGCTCTGACACTGATACTGGGGTTTGTCGTGGCCATGATCTTTCCTCACAGTAACCAGCGCAGATGATCATTATTACAACCTTCAGGACCAACAGTGACTCTGGTGGAAGACAGAGGAGGCACAACTTGAGAAGCCTCACTGTAAGACTGAAATAAAATCTGTTTTCCTGGACACAAACTGTTTTCCTCCTTTCCCTTCTGCATGACAGTTCTTATCTTAAAAATCATAAAATCACTCAAACATATGCTTTTGACATTTCTCAGCCATGAGCTACTAAGTCATTTTACATGCCGGATGTCTACCAAACCACGTGGGCAGGTGAATGATAAGGGTGCAGTCCCTCTAATGCAAGCTCCCTGTCCATGCTGAATCACACGAAAGCCAAGCTGATGACCTGATACAAAATCAACGTTGTTAGGTACCGCTTCCTCACTGGGATAAACACAGCCAGTTCTGCGGAATAGAAGTCAACTCTAATCTAGCTGTCTGTGGAATTGACTCGACTAGGGTCCCTGTCCCATACAAGCAGCTGTGTGATTTTGAGAAAGAGACTATCTGGTTGTCATTTTAATTTTCTCCTCTTTGCAATAAAGCAGCGCTATCTGGTGGCCTCCCAGAGGGCCAAATGGGTTTTCTGCTAAGGTAAGAGGATGTGAGGCTAGGTCAGATAAGATGAGGCAAGGTGAGACAGAACAAGAACTATAGGATGGCAGGTGTGCATTTCTGGCCACAAGGCCTCCCTCTGTAACTTATGAGCAGACCACGGAGGCCTGAGCGTCCCACTTGTCCTGTGCTGAGCTGGAAGTCTGTGATGTGCAGACCCCAGTCTTGAGAGGCTCCACACTATCTGTTCCTTTCAAACACTGCAGACCTTTCCCACCAAAGCCACATCCCACCAGAAAATGCCAGCCTCCAAATAGAGCCACATGCAACCCATCCAATCATAAATGGCATGTGAGACTTAAGCCCGCCCCTGAAGCACTCCGGCCCAATGAGCATCCGGGCAGAGACTCTAAACCTCCCCTATTCCACCTTGGGCTTCCTGCCTGGGACATTGAGCATGCTCAGACTTGAGGACGTTAAGGAAATCTGAGGAGCTGTTGAGCCACTGTGGAGGAGGTCTGTGGAGTTCATTCTAGTGAGGGCCGTCCCAGGCCAGGGTGGCCAGGCTCAGGGTCTCCTCAGAGTCTGGACTTCCTCACAGCCCCGGTTCTGGGGAGGCTGAGGTGAAGACAAACCTGCCTTCTTGACAGCAGCCTCCTCTTAGACCAGGTCTAGTGAGACCGTCTTCTCAGTTCTCATGAGGCCGTGATGCCCGCAGTGAAGATCCAGGATGGCAGGATGCAGTTCTGAAAGATCTTTCAGGCTTTCATCCAGATCATTATAGGCTTAACGTTTTCCGTATTCCTTTACTTCATCTTAGTACCTGTGGGATCTGCAATATCCCCTTTCTCATTCCTTATGTGAGTAACTTTAATAATCTTTCATTTTTCTTTGCTAGTGTGCCTAGAGATATACGTCTTTTTCTTACCTCTTGTCATGTTTATTTTCAATTGATTGAATTTTAAAAATTGACTAGGGGCTTCTTATTCACTTTCTTTTTATATTTATATAAAATTTATGTCACAGATTACAAATCTACTTAAGTCAGGTGTTAAGTATTTCATATCTATAATCCAAGCCCTTGGGAAACAGGATTCCATGAGTTTGAGAACAGTGTGGGTTACACACGTAGCCCTCGCTACACTGGGCTATGCTTCAGAGTGAGATCTTATTGTAGAACATACAAACAAAATCCAAATGTATTCACGTTCATATAAAGTCATTTAATGTTTTAGTTTTTTCTAATCATGATTTAGCTTATTCCATAAATTTGGTTATATTTTATTTCCACTTCGATACTTTTACTTTCACCGTGACTTTCTCTTTTAATCTATTTATTATTTTAAGAATGAAATGTTTAATTTTCATTTATTGAGGATTATCAAGATACTATTCAGTTATTTACTTGTGTTTTAATTTCCCTGTGGTCAGATTGCACACATCACTTTATATCAGGTTTTTTTATGTTTATTTAAACCTGTTTAGTAGCTTGTAACATGGAGTATGTTGAAAAGTGACTTGTGTGTTCTGGAAATGCTGTCTTAAGCTGTCATTTGAGGAGGTGTTCTGTAAATGTCAGGTGAAATTGGTTGACAGCAGTGTTCATGTTCTCCTTGTCCTTAATGACTTTCTCTGCTTTTCATTCTTTCTTTTCTCTTTTTACAGTAAAAGAACTTAATTTGGTTATAATTTAAATTTTTCTTATTACCAGATCTTATCATGTGGATATATCAGGAGTTAAATGGAATTTTCTATTCCAAATATAACATCTTGAAGCCTTGTTATATAGGAACTTCTGTCCCTATGTCAAAATTGCACTGAATTATTCAATATGTTCATGTTTTTTAAGTCTAAAACCTCATTCATTTGACAACTTCTTATTGTTTAGTTCATATAAACAAATGGTAGAAAGTGAAAGTCGATTTTTTACCTATACATTATATTTTTTATTGATTCTTTGGGAATTTCAGACCATACACCCCAATCCCACTCCTCTCCCTCCATATCTGCGCCTACCTCTTGTAGAGTCCCGCCACAAAGGAAAGCAAAAAAGGAATAAAAATAAGATAAAAATAAACAATAATGAAGAAGAAGAAGAAGAAGAAGAAGAAGAAGAAGAAGAAGAAGAAGAAGAAGAAGAAGAAAACAGTAAAGCACTTTGCTCTCCCAGCCCCCATCTTTCCCACCTCTCCATCACCTCTCCATCATCTCTCCATCATCTTAGTGGCATTGGGAGCTGCTGTGTATCATGCAGGTCTAGTATTGATGGTGTACCTAAGCCAGGGACCTTGAACCTGACCAACATCCCATTACACAACGAACATTTGCAAGTGAAGCTGTTGGACTTTAACTCCTTTTGTTCTGTCGACTGCCATCTCCAACTTTAATTGTGGATTTGTCAGTTTCCATCCACTTTCTCATCCAGGTTGGAGGATTCGTAGTTAAATACTTTTCAAGTGGAGTGTTCTGTCTGCCTGGAAAATTGATCCCTTTTCAACACACACATGTATATTTTAATATTTGCGTTATTCAGAATAGATACTTTCCCTAGTGAAACTTACTGTTCAGCAGTTTACTTTGGTAGTAACATGGGTGCTAGGGCGTTTTTAAGAATTCTGCCTTTTCCTTCCTCATTACTCCGACACTCTGCCTGTACATTTGTTTTCTATTCATCATAGAGTGAAATCCTTTGTGGTTATTTATCTAGTCTGGTGATTTCTCCCATCTAGACCTTTATGTTTAATGCAGTTACATGGTTAGTTTGAGTCTTCTATCTTGATTGTTTTAGTTTACTGCTCTGTCCAAAATGTCTTTTGTGTCTGGTTTTGGATTCAGTTTATCATTCTATTTATCCCCTCACCTAGCTTGTTATTTAGACATCATTTAAAAATATTAATAGCTGCTTTTCAGGCATTGAAGGCCCGAGAGCTACTAAACTCACAGCTCCTTCCTTGCTAAAAATGCCAGAAAGCTGCCAGACCTCTGGAGCTCATCCATTGTGTGTTATATCAGCTGAGCCAAATAATAGTTTATATTTCACAGATTATTTGTGCCAAAATTTCTGTCTTTTGTTATGGTGGATTTCAAGACTTTTGTAAACCTCTCTTAATTAAATACACATGATGAATGACAATATGGTGATAGAATTTAGGCACACTGTACCTTTCAGTGACTAAAACTAATGAAAAACTAATGAAATGCTTATAAAGTTTAAATTTTATGCAGATTTATTTGCATCAACTCTGTACAACTCAGGTTTCTTGCATGATCCAATTATTTTATATTTCCCTGGTATCATCTTTTTATGGTTCTGGGTTCCAGAATGACCTTTTAGTACTTAGATTCCGTTTGGTCACAATCCTTTTTTCTTACAACTGAGAGTATGAGAATGAACTGACATCATGTACTGCATGGGTGCAAGCCTCTCTGCCTCCCTGGGTCCATAAAACTAAACAGAGAAATTATGAAACAAGGATTTGAAAATTGCACATATGTGTTTAGACATGTAGGTATGTACACATGAGTGCAGTTCCCACAGAGATGAGAAGAGGCTCCAGATTCCCTGGAACTAGGGATATTGGTGTTTGATTATGGGTCACTGTGATGGGCGATGGGAACTGAACTCAAGTCCTTTGAAAGAGTACAGTGTGTGTTTTTCTGTTAGGCCAACTCTAGCCCCATCATTCAAAAACCTTAAGAGAAGTTTGGAAGACAGTAAAAATGTAGTCATTATGTTTAGTTGTATAAAAATATATGAGCCCTTGTGCAAATAAGTAGTTCTTTTTCTGTTTTGTTACTTCTAAGATTAATCTTATTATTCTGTACATTTTAATTATATAAAATAAGTCATTTGTTTCTGTACACCACCTTGTTTCCCAGTTATACTCCCTCCATTTAAAATATTTCCCCTCACACTTCCTCAAAATTTTTAACCCTTTTCCTATTTTTCTAGATTCCATTTATGAGAGAAGACATGTGTTAATTGTTTTTGGAGAGTTGTCTGTTTCTAAACTTGATGATACATAGTTGGAACAATTTTCTTGAGAATTATGCAACTTTTTTCTATAATTTTTATTTTGAATTATCTTGCATTATTTATGCATATTGCCTGGTCTTTAGTCATTCATATAATGGTGGTTATCTGAGCTCATTCCCTGAATCATCTGTTGCAGGTAGTGCAGTGATAAAAAGTTACACACAAACTCACCCTTACATATGTAGTGATTCAGTGTCGTTCATTTCGATAAGTAGGCACACCCAGGAGTGACACAGCAGGCATGTCTGAGTTAAATTTTCATTCATAACCATCATTATAGCATCCACGGTACCAGGAATGTTTTATTTTACAATGAACATAGCATATATGCTCTTTTTCCACCTCCTTTGCAGCATTTAAAAAATTAGATTTGGTGAAAAATGTAATCATTTTAAAGACACTTAAAGATGGAATTATGGGGTAATCTAATTATTTTACTAATGTGACAAATGGGTCTGGGGGCCCAAGAAAATGACCATAGAATCTATAGTATTTGAGCCAGGCTATAAGTCCTGCTGAAAATTTATTCTAATTGAAATGGTTGCCATGCATTATTCTGAGTGGTCAGAGCTTGACCTCATATTACTGCATGGCTGGTTACCTCAAAGTGGTCCATTTGGTAAGGAGAATGTACTTGTGGGTACCTAGTTTAACTTTGCACCCATATTTATATTTCATATATTTGTTGGCATTTGAGATACTGTCTCAGATATGCTGATTGTGAAAAATTATTTTCAGCATGCAGAAAATGAATCTCTGCTCTCTATCTTCTACCATACACAAGCTCTGCACCAAATGTGCCATAGACCAGATACCCTGAAAATGCCAAAGGACACAGTAGAGAAAATACTCCACTTCTAAGCACAGGTAAGGATTTCCTGAATAGGACTCTTGTCCAATAGTAAATGAGACCAAAAATCAACAAATAGTATCTCATGAAATTAAGACTTCTCATTTCAGCATAAGAAAATGTAATTTAAGTGGTAGCATACAGGATATGAGAAAATCACTGGTGTGATAGTGGCATAGGAGTCACTGTTTAATTAACTTCCTTCTGATCTGGTGAGGCCTGCACTATAGGAAGGAATTAGTACCTGGTACTGTGTACCTGGTCAAAAGACACTGGCTTGACAGGTTATAGCCCTTTAGATGATGCTACTATTGTTACTTAGTGTAATAGCAACTGCTTTGTAAATATTTTTGTTTTACACATAGATCTCTTCAGCTCTCAGTCTTGGCCAGAGGTTCTCTTTCTGTGGTATGCAGCAGCAAATGCACATCCTCATAACTTCAAAATATTGAAATGACCATGAATGCTCATCCTAAATGGGACCTGTAGATCAACCACTTCCCCTAGGCATAGGAAACATCCTGGAAGTGGGTCCTGCATGTCCTGACTGAGCATGAGGGAACTGCTGTGACATACTGTCCTTTGGACGTAACATAGCCATTGCTCACTCACAAGAGCTGTGATCACTTGCAGCTTTTGGTGACCGTGTTCAGGACTGACTGTGAACATACCTATCTGTCCTGAACCAGACAGCTGGAAGAGGCAGCCTGCTGGTGGAAGACAAAGCCTACTAAGCCTCTGTCTCAGTACAGAAAATAAAAAGGAAGCTAGAAGTTGGCCATTTGTATTACTTATCAGTTCCCCTTTCTTTATCTGTCTACCTCCCAGGGAAGACTGTGATTCCTATTCCCTCAAATGAATGAGTTTATTGAGGTTAGTACAGGAGTATAGGTATGGGATTACTTATAGGAATATGAATAACTCTAATGTGTGGCATCACAAAGGCTCACATTAGAATGGGTGACTCATGAAGACTAGAACTCTGAATGTGTCTGCATGACTTGTTTGCAGCTGAATGGGACAGAGGGTCTCATTTCTTCAGTTCTCCTTAGTTATCACCCATTGAACCTTGGAAGGGCCTTGTTAATCCTGTAAGTTTCAGCTTTCCCAGCCATGGTTTAATTGCTGGGTATTATGAACCTCCTCTCTCTTTCCATAGAATGTTCTGAGACTTAAGGAAGTAGTCCTGCCCAGGGAAGAGCACACCAGTCGGATACTCAATATCAAATGGTCGTTCCTGAAAACATATATGCTAGCTATACAGAATGATTGGTTTACATTTAGGAAATATAACTATATGAATATACATACATACATACATACATATATATATATCTTCATGCACATATATATGTATAAGCATGTAGCAACAATGAAAATAGAGGTCATTAATTAGAATAGAGCAAGGAAGAGTATTGGGAGGGATTGAAGGATGAAAGAGAGGAGAAAATAATGTAATTATCTCAAAAATAATAGAAAAAAATTCATGTCATAAAAAGGAAAACTGTTACACAACAATTCACCCTTTCATTAAAATGTTAGTTGTTTCTACAAGTTCACATTCTCCCATGGAGCTCTGCAAAGGCACTAACGGCAAACACCAGTCCTGAAGTCCCTGGTGAATCAACCATTTTATGTTTGACCTCTCCTGTAAGCACAGACCAGTGCTCCATCATGCCCAGTGAATTGGCCATAAAGCAGTGCTTCTCTCATATATATTTTATCAGGAAAACCCCATCCTTCCTTCATCATCTTCCAGTGTGTGTGAGACCTCTGCTTGTGATAACCAAGCATCCCCAATGCTTTCTGTGAGCCAGTCCCTCAGGAAATAATTTCTCTCAGATTTCATTAGATGACATACCCTGTATTTTAAGGAGGTGTAAGTAAGTGCATGACCTACTTTCCCATTTCTATAGCACTCAGATTGATCTCATGTTTTCTCACAGCCTACAATCCCATGAGCCAAGCTTTGGCAGGAGGTTTCATTGATCTTTTGAAAGTCTTTTGTAATTCAAGTAGTTGAGAGACAGAATACTCCCTGACTAAGACAGGCTCTTTTTGTAGGCCATTTTAAGGCTCTCAAATACAAGTTCTAGCATGGATTTTCCTTTTCTCTGTATAAAAGGTTGAACTACGTGATATCTTCTATCACCTTTATTCCAAACAGAGAATTACATCCTAATTGTATACAAGTGTACTGAATTTTGGCCTAAGGAATTTTAATGAATACAGCAGTTTCATATATGATCTTGATTTTTTATCTTCCACAAATCTTCTGACTTACGATTAACTCTATTTCCTGGCTTTGTGTACATCTTTCCATTTCCATTTAGAAAACTCTACAGATTTTACCTCTTGACAAAAATTTATTTAGTGAGAAAACGTTTTTGTGAACTTCATGGCAGAGAATTCATTATATCTAAAATACATTTGTCATATAAAAAACAAACTAAGATGATGTGTTTGCAAATTATTAAAGTATCAAGTTTTTAGATGTAGGTTTTTAGCTCGTTTTTAAGCACAATTGCATTTTTTAACAAACACACTTTTGCACAAGATTTTTAGTGTCACAGTGTCAGAGATCTAAGGAATGTCACATTTCAGCAAGTGATGGGGAGGATATGGATTATAAAGATTTCGCGTGGGAAAATATGGAGAATAAAACCCACAGAGAAAAGTTTTTATTTGTTATAATGTAACTAGCATTTCATAATGCCCTGTAAAAACTTAGGGAGGCAAAAATGATTATAATATCCTGGATGAATAAGGGAAGAGCAAGAAGAAGGAGAAATAGAAGAGGAAGAGTAGAGATGTATGTATGTATGTATGTATGGATGGATGTAGATAGATGGATAGATGGATTGATGGAGATAGCTGATGGAAAGATAGATAGATAGATAGATAGATAGATAGATAGATAGATAGATAGATAGAAAAATAGATAGAGTATATACAGTTTTTCAGGCTACACAATATAGTGGTTATTGTGTCCACTGAAGGCAGAATGGACTAAGAACATTTGTCCTTTTTTCCCATATTGGTCAGAGAACTAGTTATGGGTGAAGAACTCTGGATTTTTTCTTTCAGCATCTGTAGCCTCTTGAATCTGAACAATTCTAGGACATCTTGTTCCCAGAAATAGCCCTCAAATTTAATACTGTTCCAGTTGTCTCTCAGTGGTCCCACTTTTACTTTAGGCTGATCTATGAGGTGAGGTGGGACAAATACTAGTCATCCAGCCAGCCCTGACACTCTAGTCCCCCAAGAATCTTTCTAAATGAATGCTCCAGGTTTTGTGTAGAACTCTAGAAAAGGAACAAGGAATCCTGGCTACAGCAGATGATACAGAAAGGTTGTGACAAAACAGATTGAGTTCTTGCATGGTGATATGGATTATTGTAATGGAGAGACAAGAGTCTCTGGGTCAGGAGTATGCAACAGGCTAGATACTCTGAAGATAAAATTTAGACCACTTTTTTTTTTCAGAGCTGAGGACCAAGCCTAAGGCCTTGTGCTTGCTAGACAAGCACTCTACCACTGAGCTAAATCCCCATCGCCTGACTTTTAAGGACATACTTTCGAGAAGAGTCAGAGGGAAATGGAGGACTTAAGACTACCAATGTCTGATGCCATCTCATAGACTTCCCTAGAATGTGTTGGACTGATCGTGTTTGTCTTTGGGGGATGTTATTTTTATAAAGACAACAGACTTAGTAGGGGGGTTCCTAGCATTGAGCTCACCGGCACAAGGACACCCTAATCAATGATTAGTCTGGAATCCTTTAAGGAAAGAGGAGATGCAGCAAGTTGATGAAATGAAATGCGGAAGTGCCTGCAGTTGAAAGGTCAGGATGAGGTGGGTCACTCCACCAATGAAATGTTAACCAATGTTAACCAAGAAAAGTCAGAATAAGGAAAATGAAATATGGGCGCAACTCTGACAATATGTGAGAAAAGTCTTTATTTGTTAATGCTTTGGTGATTGGCATTACACATCATCCTGGGAGTTTAAAAAATAAAAAAAAAATAAAAAAAAAATTAAAAAAAAATAATACAGTGGGATCCTTCTTTGAGAGATCATTTCCACAATTGATATAATATTTTATATTAAGTTCAACTCTGAAATCTTGTAAGAAAAGAGGAACATTATGGACCATGTTTCTGTTAAAAGAAGTAGAAAAGAATTATTGAAGCAGATTTTGGGTTAGTCCAAGCTTCTTGGTAGGAAGGGTTATTCCTATGTTACTTTTGAGACTTATTTGTTCCTAAAAATATCAGCTGAAGTCAAGATTTGGAATTTTATCAGGCTACAACAGCATGCAGTATAGCACCATTTGTATTATGCTATGTCCATGTTCATTGGTTACTGAGATGAGAGCTTGGATCATTATGGTGAGTGGCACATCCTGGCTTGCATGTATTGAGGATGGTAAGTGTTGTAAATGGAATATATGTGATCCACACAGTTGGTACTCAGGATGTCAACTTATATCTGTACATGAAGTCTGTGAATCTAAGATCTTCAATAAACATTCTTCTTTGTGTCTCTTTTGAGGCCTTAATTGACTGTAAAACATCAAGTGAAATCGAGGTCTGGGATCAGAGTGCCTCAAGGTTCCCTCTAACTACCAAATATATTAATGATGTCCATTTGCTTTCATCTGTAAGGGAGCCATTGGCTCAATTGACAACAATTGAGTTTCTGGCTCCCTTTTGGTTAGGGTGTTGGGTAAAGAAGAGACTATTCTGCCCACACATCCTTAAAGTTCAGGGCTTCTGGGTTTAATTCTTGCTCAGTAGGCTGCAGGTCTCCACTGATAGCAATTTATGATCAGGATGTTTCTTCTCTTGGATTGCCTGGACTCCTTTCACATAGGCCTGGTCCTTGGCTACTTGATATCAGGGTTTGGCCTAGGAAGAGTTCTCCATTGTGGTTGGAGCAGGCTCCATTTAAATTGTCTCTCCAAACTGCACTTCCTAGGGTCAACATTAAGTCTGACCACGTATCTCTCATTGGGTTGGCAGGAGTTCCCTTGATTTTGGGGTTTGTGGTTTCTCTTCATCAAGGTCTGTGGTTGGCCTGTAACATTTCCACTTTTGATTTTGCCTGGTTTGTTCTATGAGCTTTGTATGAACTCTGAATTCTTCCCAGTCAATATTTGCCCCAGACCTGCTTCTTCATTTGGTCCTTGGAGAGTGTCCCAGGTCTTCTTCTCTCCCTGTTTTGGTTCAGGCTTTTGTCAGGGTAAGTGTTAGGCCCCTGGGCCCTCCTTTTCCTGCTTCGCCCCCGGCCTCTTTTATTTGAGGGATTGGTCTGGGCCCACGTCCTTTCTTAGTTTTGGCCCAGTCTTCTTCAGGGTCAGAGGTGTGCTGAGGCCAACTTCTCATCTTGGTGAAGGCCCTGGCTTCAGTCCAGGTAAAGCTGGGCCATGGATACTCTCCTTTTCTTTCTTTGAGCCAGGTCTTTTTCTTCTGAGGGATAGGGTAGGACTCATCTCCCTCTTGGTTGGGGCCAGCCTTCTTCATGGTCAAGGTAAGGCATGGGTAGTCTTTTCTTTTTGTTTCATTTCATTTTGTTACTTTTCTTCTTCTCCTTTGTCCTTGGCTCTTCCATTTAATGGACTGGCCCAAGGATACCTCCGTTTTTCCTCTGGGCCAGAGCTTATTCAGCTTCAGGTTTTGGTGAAGGCCTCTTTTAGGTCAGGATTGGCCTTTTCATTCCTAGGGTTGGTCCCTGGTCTTTCAGGGTGAGGAAAGCCATTGCTAATGTAGGCGTTATTCCTGGTCTTCATCAGGTTCATCCTTAGGTGTTGGAATACTTCTGTCTTGACATCTCGGTTTAATGTTGAATCCTGGTCTACTTTCACGTTAGGTGCTTAGCATGGGCTTTTTCAGGGGCCATGTTGGCCTGGGCTACTTCCAGGGTGTGGCTGTGTCCAAGCAGTTTTTTTGTTAGAGATAAGCCTGGTTAAATTGATATTTTGGGAGTGTTGGTACCTGTTTCTCTTTAGGGTTGAAGCAGTGAATACTTTTAGTGGAGATTTGACTGAAGCTACTTTGTATTTGTAATTAGCCTTGGATTATGCTCAGCCTTTCTGAATAAAAATAACATGTAGATATTGATAGAAGACTGTATTTATTGTGCTTCTCTTATATCTCAAGTATATTCTGAGGAATATTGGCTCTTTCCAAGGGAAATGGGCACAGAAACCAACACACACAGCAGAGACTCCAGATGAAATGAACTACATATTACACAAACAGAAAGGTGAAGTAGGGAGGAGATAGTGGTGCTTGGGAGAGTCCTTGCTGTTGCATTGGTGACTGTGGGCATGGTAAAGAGGCACCATGAGCTCATGTGGAAAATTGTTGCTTCTCAGTAAAGTTAACAAAATAGAGTCCCAACAAGGTCTCTGCTGCCTTTCCTTCCTTCTGTGGTCTGCTCCCATGAAGGCATATCACAGGCAGTTAATATAACAGCAGAGGCTGACCCTCCATTGATGTAGATGCTGCCTTGATAGGCACATGAGGATTGTACAGATCTTCATGTGGCCTCTTATGCAGTGTGGGCATGGTGTCCCCTCCTGTATGTCATTCATGGCATGCACTATGAGGGTGTTCCTCTGGTCCTTGCTATGGAAACACTTCTCAAAATGTCATTTGTCTTCTACCTTGAAAACCGCTGGAACAATGAACCATTCCTTTATGATCCCTTTCAAGAAAGCTCCTCGTCATGTCCACTCACTGATGTGAGATCAGGTCTTCCCACAAAGAATGTCTGCACTGACTTACTAGAAATTGATTCCTGCTTACATTATTATTGTTGTGAATCACAGCCCACTTTTGTAGATGTAACCGTCTTTTTAAATAAGAAACACAGAACCAATGCAAAGAAGAAAGCCAAGAGGTCAGAACTAAGAGCTAAAACCTTAGCCTTCCTCCTGCGGTGGTCCTACCTCTCTGAACCAGAGCTACTTTCTGTGTTAAAGTCCTTATATAGAATTTCTGTCCTGCCTTCTCATTGGTTGTAAACCCAACCACATGACCGCCTCCTCATGGCCTGTCTGTATAGGCCTCCAGGTTTTCCATGATTGGTATTGAGATTAAAGGCATGTGTCTCCAATGCTGGCTGTATCCCTGAACACACAGAGACTTACCTAGCTCTGCCTACCAAGTGCTGGGATTACAAGCGTACGCCACCACTGCCCTGCTTTCCTATGGCTTGCTAATAGCTCTGACCCCTAGTCAACTTTATTTATTAACATACAAATAACATTTTAATACAAATAAAATATCACCATACACTTTAGTAGAGTGAGCTGCCAACCTGTCAAGGGCACACATGTAACCATGACAGTGATTCCTTATGGAGTGTCACAGAGGTCAGGCCTCACTCTGCTCAGGGAAGCACATAGGTGAAGCTATGCAGATGTCTTTGGACTCGTAATTAGGGGAGGTGCACAAAGGCTACAGTTATCATCATTTCCTGGGGACATCTTCCCATCCAGTCATCCTCTCCTACTAGAGAAATTCACTGCTGAGAAGAGGAAGGTCATTGGGGAAGGGGCAGACTCCATCCATATGTACAAGGTTCAAATATTGGTCTATCATTTTTGATGCTCAGTTTATCATCAAGATTCTCTCATCATGAGGCTTGTATTGTGCCATCTGCAGGACCTGGGTTTGGAGAACAGAGTTGTTTGAAATTTGCCCTCCAGCCTGTCCCTTCGCTATCATTAAACACACCTTGAAGTGGGATTGACCAGAAAGCCGAAAGCCATGAGGCTTTCCCTACCTCCTCTCATCATGGTAGTTGATGACTTCTGAGGCTGTCACTCACTGAATATCAGTGTGACAGCAGTTCATCCTGTCCCATTTGGAAAGTGGAGTCCTGGGACAGGTGCTGACTCTGCTTCAGCTGTTGTCACCTTTTCTAACAAACACAAGTGGAGATTAGAATTAGAAAACAATGGACATATCCCACTCTGAGCAACCCCCTTCCCAATCTCCCACTGTCCTTTGCCTTCATGCCTCTCTCCTTCCCTGAAAGTTTATCCCTGAAGGCTGGTCTCAGATTTCCAGCAATCCTTCTAACTCAGGGTCCTTATTGTTGGGTTTCCTTTTTATTCTTCTTTTCCATAGATGCTTTTTTCCTGCCCTAACATGACATTTGAAGGATAGTGGGAAGGAGGCATCTTAGAGATCTGAGGAGTTAGTCAAGGTATCACAGTGTTCCATTCCTCTATCTTATTGAACATGAAAAACTACACTTAAGAATTGTGGAATGCAAAAAGAAAGAGAACAAAACTGAATTAACATCTTTTTCTACTGGTCTTCAACCAATCAAATCTCAGTTATAGAAGAAAAACTGCGGGGAAATTCTTCCTGTGATTTCTAGATGGAGTGTAAGCATTGTGCTACCCTCAAAGCCAAACAGAATTTAGGGAAGATGGTCTCAATTAAACCAGCTATCTAATCACAGAGCTTGAAATACTTTCCCTGTCTGCAGCAGCAGAATCTGGAAGAAGAGGAGTTATACAGTTGCCCAGCAGAGATGCCTCTTTGCTGTCTCAGCCTGGATGCCTGTGGCAACAGTTGCAGTAGCAACACCCCAGCTGGAAGACTTCCTGTCAGCATCATTGGATTCTGAGCACCCACAATTTCCTGCTCTTCACCAAGTTCTGGATAGCCAGTAAGTGTTGTTAGACTTACTTGCTGGGGGTGATTTACTATAGTCTGAAAGTGCAGTGGAAGAGGAAGGAGAAACTGAAAACTTACCTATGCTTGGTGCCAAATGTTATCTGAGGGACTTAACATGTGACATAGATTGTAGATCTCCATCTAAGAAAGACCCTGAAATATTTGCATATTGTTAGCAACATCTTAGACAACATCAGTGCTCTAGAAGCATGGAAGTTCCATGCACAGAGTGAAGCATGATCAAGCATGCCCCACTCCACTGTAATAGTGTCACTAGCCCACCATAAAGGATGAGGGCACCATCATTGTTGTGCCACAAAACACACATGCTTGTTTCCATACAACACACAGGTATATGTGCCCACATTGATACATTTAAAAATATGTATGTGTCTACACCTTTGCACACACACACACACACACAGAATTATACTTTGAAATTAAATTAGATGTGCAATAAATTGGCATAACAAGAAATTAAAAAAAACAAACAACCTTTGTGACATTGGTATGCATGAGTATGGTATGCATGTTGTATGCAGACCTATGAGTATAGTTATGTGCATATTTTATAAGTATCTATATGATGTACCCAATATGTACAACCATATCTAACTGCATATACATGTATATATAAATATAAAGATAAACTGAAATCCCAACTCCCAGACATCAGCCAAAGAGGCAGCAAAACTTCCGAGTGGCTGGCTTGCTGTGTTAACTCTTTCCTGCCTTCAACTCTGAGTACCTGTTATGTTTATTAATAGTATCATTCATTTGAAACAAAATTCTGCACAAATTTTTCACAATGCCCTTTAATATTAAAATACTCTCTAACTTTCAGAACCACAAGAAAACACTCTAAGGCAGAAAGCCATGAGTTGATCATGAAAAGTACCAGGGAAGGGTCAATGAGATCGCTAGTTTGGTGGAAGGAAAGAGCTTACTCTTCCTAATTTGTTCATTGACCTCCATATGAACAGAATGACAAAATGGCATGACATGTATGTTCATTCTCTCTGTATCGTATGTATGTATTTATTTCCTCATCTCTAAATAAGTAAATAGATAGATGTTATTATTTTAAATACCAATCAGAAGATTTCTATACATTCATCATATGAAATACTTAATTTTTAAAAGGATGAACAAAATCTCGTGCAACTCACAAATGTTTGTAACTCCAGGACCAGAGAATTTGGCACCATCATACAGGCATACATGAAGGCAAATCACCAATGCAAATAAAATAATGAATAAACAATTTAATATTTGTAGGATTTAGTGTAGTCAGGAGCCCCACAAGCATCCCACAGAAGTAACTAACCTAGGCTCATAGTTACTCAGAGCTTGAGCCAACAACCAGGGAGCATGCATGGGACTGACCTATGTCCTCTGCATATATTTTACAGTTGTATAACTTGGTCTTCTTGTGAGACTCCTAACAGTGGGAGCAGGGCTTGTCTCTAATGCCTGCTTTTGGGACCCATTCCTCCTACTGAATTGCTGTGTCCAGCCTTAATGTAAGAAGTCATGCCTAGTCTCACCACAACTTGATATAACATGGCAGGCAGATATGCACAGGAGGCCTGCCCATTTCTGAAAAGAAAAAAGAGGAGGAGGAATGGATGGGGAGTAGGAAGAGTGGAGGTAGGGAGGGACTCAGAGGAGAGGATGGAGGGAAAACTTTGGTTAGAATGTGAAAACAAAAATAAACAAATAAATAAAACCAAATTTATTCCAAAAGAGGGAGAATATTGATGGTTATCATTATTAAATTTGAGATACTAAAAGAATGTCCCTCCAGGGACATTGCCACTTATTCTAACTTTATAATGTGTTTGCAGTTGTACAGGGATTGCTGGGGATGTCTTTCTGTATGCTGTGAATGTGTTGCTCTGAGTGATTGATAAAATGCTGATTGAACAATAGCCAGGCAAGAAGTATAGTATAGGTGGGATAAGCAGAGAGGAGAATGCTGGAAGTGGAAGGCTGAGTCAGGAGATGCTGACAGCTGTTGTTGCCATGAGAAGTAAGATGTAAGGTACCAGTAAGCCACAAGCCACTTGGCAACTTATAGATTAATAGAAATGGGATAATTTAAGATGTAAGAATTAGATAGCAAGAAACCTGCCACAGCCATACAGCTTATAAGTAATATGTCTCTGTGTGCTTACTTGGGTCTGAGTGGCTGCAGGTGGACACAGGAAAACTCCAACTACAATGGATAATTAAATCATGTTAATCATAATATTGAGCTGTCTAATACATAATGTGTTTGTGTTGTACTTGGAATAATTATATCATGTTTAGGCAATATTAAGACCTGGTTATTGTTTTACATTTGGAAATTAATCATGACATTAAAAGATATAATTGTGTGTCAAGTTGACAAGGGTGCAGTTGTGATAGCTATTTTTGTTTGTCAAATTTATTACATCTGGAATTCACTAAAACCCCAAAATGGAGGGGCACGCCTGTGAGGTATTTTTGCTTAATTTGAAGAGAGAAGATCCACATGTAATACTGATCTTTGCAATAGGGAGACATTCCTTTAATCTGGATATTGATGAGGAAAGAAACACCTATAACTCAGATGTTTTGAGCCCCAAAACCCACCTGTAATCTCAAGCAGGCCTTGTGCTGGAAGCCCATATACAGAAATGGAGGAAGGGAGTTTTTGCTCTTTAGCTGCTGGCTCTCACCTTGCTAGCAAGTCCATTCCTTCACTGGCATTGGAGCCATCTTCTTTGGGATTCCAAACTATACTGCTGATGGGCTAGACATCAAGCATAGTGGACTGAGCAACTACTGGATTCTTGGACTTTGCCATTATAGCCAGCCAATGTTCAATTAGCTGGACCACAGCCTCTAAGTCATTCTAAAATATAGCCTTTTGTATATATAGAAATTCATTCTGTAAGATGTTACCTCATAAAACCCTGACCAATGCACCAGACAGGTATAGAACTTTTACAATAGTTTGGGCCTGACAACAGCCTTATCTCAGTTATAAATTCCAATGGTCACATTCCCTTTACCTGTTTTTTAGATGATGCTTTGATGCTGGCCTACTAGGTTTCTATAGCTTCTGGGCAAGAAAGTAAAATAACACAAGTTTGAAATTTCTCAAATGGAACACATAGTAATCTAATTAAAGAAGTAATTATATGAGATGGAGAGATTCTAGCTTAAGTGAGGAATGAAAAACCACATGTCTTCACTTCTGTGGGCCAAGGCCTGGCACCCCCTCCCACCCACATGAAGTTCAGAGGACACTAGGTTCTTTTTACCCTTGATGAGACAGCTCCAGTCTGGAGACGCACGGGATAACTTCTTTTTCTCATTAACTCTCTGCCTCATTCTCAGTCTCAGGAGTCAGATCTATGCCAGAGGAGCTTCACCAGAGTAAATCAGTCTCTGGAAGAACTTTCTCAATATAATCTGAGATCTGCTGTGGTAAAAGAGCAGCATCAACCACCTCTCTCCTTTTTAGTCTTGCACAGAATCACTCTGTAGCAGAGACATGTGGCCCCTGATGCAGGCTCCATCCACTCCAACTAGTCATGAGGTGCCTCCCAACATTTCTTATCTGGACCATCAAGAGGGATTCTTCATCCTACCTCCACCCCCAGGACAGTCTTCTCAATTCTGCATTTGTTCAGACAGTCTTAATATGTGTTGTCAACCTAGAAGAGATCTAGCAAATCTGTGCCAGTCTGACAGTCAATGATACTAGGGCAGGATCTTGAACCCATGAGAGCCCTGCATGGATGTGTGGCAGCCTAAGACTATTAGCATGCCTGTCCCAACAGGTTTCAAGAAACTTCAGTCTGTGGTTGGGAGTGATCCAATCCACCTAAGACAGCACACATGGCTGGGAGGACAAGGTCAATTGCAGGGACTGTAGAGATGTCTCATCCATTAAGAGCATTTATTGCTGTCTCTGAAGACCCACAGGACAGCTAACAAACCTTTTTAACCTAAATTCCAGGTGGAATCTGCCCTCACCTGGCCTCTGTGGGAATTGCATGTACATGGTGGCCAAACACCCATAAGTATAAGGAAAAGCACCACAAAATATCCCAGCATATCTTGCAGGAAATTATCTCTTCTTCTCGGTTATCATTCATGATATATTTCAAGAAAGCCAGAGGTAGATTGCTTTTCATTTCCTGAGTTCTTTTATACAATATTGATGAATGTTCTTATTTCCTGACAGGCCTGGAGTAATATACTTGTGTTGTCTTTTAATTTGGTGTGCATGATGATTATGTGAACATGTGTGTACAGTGTACCACATTTTACTGGCAGCTAAATATATGACGTCAAGGATACAATATATCTAGTTTTTCTATTATGTAGTGGGTATCCATGGAGTAGGCTATGCCATCCACATCCAAGGTGTCATCCCCCTTTTAGCCCTGAGACCCATGGCTGGGAAATCCTTATGCAGCTCAAGATTCCTGGAACTTACTGAGATACATCCAAGCCTGTAAGTTCAGGGTTTACAGGAGTGTGAAACCTCACCCGACTAAAGAAGAGTCTCAGAGTGAAGTTTGAAATTGCATTTTATTCATAAAATACATTCATTTTACTCAATGAGGGCTTTCAAAACAGCAGTCCTTATATATAATGTATAGCCTTAGCAAACTATTAAAACAATGACAAGAATAAAAGAAATGACAAAAATTAACAAAACCTTAAACCAAAATGAAGAAAACCAAAATCCAAAGCATAAATATCCCAACATATAACCAAAAGAAATTAAGCAAATTTCAGGATCATTTGGAATTTCATTATGGAAGAGCAAATGAGGTGAGGAACTGGCTTATTCTCTGCAGCAAATTATCTTCAGCAACACTTGCACATGACATGGCGTCAGCTTCAGCACTGCACTAGAGAGAATCTTATGCCATGACTGAATGGCAGTGTGATGTTAACACCGTCTTCCTTGTCAGATTTACATCACATATGGAGTCAGCTTGTCAAAGCCCTTGATAGGAAGCTGACAGAAGAACTCTTGCTCAACCACATTTCCTCTTCCATGTTGTTTTGCCCCTCACTGGGGCCACGTGCTGATGGATGTCAGGGTTCTTAGTAATTTGTGTTGTGTTCTCTGAGTCTCAGACTATTTCTGATACAATCTTTTCTCTGGGAATAGTGAGCCACAGATGTGGATCAGATTGTGGCTGGATTGCCTGATGGTAGGTTGGTATTTGCCTCACTAGTGAGTTCACAGCTGAAAAGAGGTGGCAATTTCTGAGGAGGCCGTGAACCTGGAGTGTAGAATGTCTTGCCTTCAAGGTGTCTCAGGCTTCTTCCAGCCTTCTCAGTTTTCTGAAGAGGTGTTGTCAGGGACAATCAGTAAAGAAAATAGGATTCAGAAACAGTTTTGCTGTGCCACTGTCAAGAAAAATCAGGGTCTATTCATCCCTAGTAAACAAAAGTTAAGGAAGAAAACACACCCCATGAACACCTTGGCTGCTGGGGATGGGACTCATTGGTGGCTTACTTACCTGGATCATAGTGTTTCTGTCCCAGCAGCTCCATCTGCAGGAGGCTCTCTTCCTGGGCGGTGGTCTGCTCCAGTTCCTGCTGGAGGTTTTCAAACCTAGGGGAGGAAGGCAGCTGGGACACAGGCCTGGTGGGGACCTGCCATGTCAGCTTTTGAGCCCACACCAGCTCTACTCAGCTAGACAATTGAGCATTACCTTTCAGCTGAGTTCATTCCCTGCTTCCCCAAGGGAAAAGGGTCAGAGAGCACCTGGGCAGGATTTTTTTTTTTTTCTCAGCTTTTAAAAACTGCTAGAAGTTGAACTGGTAAATACACACTGTGCTGCATTAGAAAAAAATAGCATACTTCTCCAACAGTCCAAAGACATCATTTTGGAGAAATATCAGTATGGCAAGGTCTGAGGCACAGGTCAGGAAAGATATCCCTGGCCTTGATTAGATACCAGGTGAATGTGAACCTCCTGGAAAACTCTATGCCTGCCCTCTAGTGGAGCCTACACAGTAATGCAGAGAAGGCTCTGGTTATTCCTACAGCTCAGAACCCTGCATGGGATTGATTTGTCAGCTCCTACTCTGTTTATGACCAAGAGTAAATCTTTTCATGAGAAACTGATAAACACTGCAGAGAGCCTGCAGTCAGCAGGAGTGTGCTGTATGCAAATCTGCAAAGGGTGGACACTTATCTCTAAACGTGATGTTCCTGATGGAAAAGATGCAGGAGGACACACTTTCCTTCACGATCAATGATCCTCCTTTCTAGGGTTCTGGCTGCCATGGCAATATTTGGAGGAGATCTAATCTAAGAGATGAGATACTCAGAGCATACTAGAGGTCTCAGAAAGGAAGAAGGGGACACAGTCCCCATAAGACCAAGGAGAAAGCATATTGCTTCCTGGTCATAAGTTCCTGTTGACTGAGCCAGTAATGACACTCTGAGGGGTTCTTTCCCTGCCCGTGGCTGGGAACTTTGCCAATTGACAGAACTTAAAGAGGATGGAGGTCCAGGTACAGGGGACCCACTTGGATCCACCTGCTTCTGGAAGCCTGGAATCCTACCTCATCTGAGACACAGTGAAGTGATGCTGCAGCTTTACTGCCAAGTCCCTTTGCTGGGTGAGCAGCTCCTTCTGCTTCATCAGGGACTGAAGATTTTCCTCAAGTCTTTGATGTTCCTGTTCATTAGAAGATTGTGTTTTTAGGGGAGGTTGTCCTCACCATGTACATAAACATGCATGCACACACACACACACACACACACACACACACACACACACACACTCTCTCTCTCTCTCTGTCTCTTTCTGTCTGTCTGTGTGTCTGTGTGTCTGTCTGTCTGTCTGTCTCTCTCTCTCTAACACACACATGTACATGGATGCACACATACAAGCACACTACATTCCATCCATGCTTAGTTTCCCAGATAACACTAATGTAAGAAGAGATCACCTGGGATACCATGGAGAAGAAAGTTACCTTTCATTAACCTACACCCTCTCTACCCATATTCCAGCCCAGAGGCAGGAAACACAGGATGCTCTGAGCACAGGGATGTGGAGAAGATTGTGTATTTTTACTCGGTTTTGATAAATTTTCAGTTTATTTTTAGTTTATATGTGCAGGTGTTCAGCCTGCTCGTGTGTCTGTATAACACGTGCATGCCTGGTGACCTGGGAGAAGAACTCAGTGGGCAGATCAGTCAATGTGGTGCTTGCCTTGAAAACCTGTGCACAGACAGGTGAACCCCAGGGTTCCTTGATCCGTAATCTAAGCTCTCCTAGCAAGTTCCCCAGTCTGTGCATGGAAGGCTTAGTTCCCCAGCACAGGACCACTGGATGGCAGTGGACCAGCCCCTTGCTCTCAATCAGTGCTTCCCAGTGCCTCCAAGGAGGGCAGCTTCCTCCTAAAGAAGCTCTCTGTACCACAGGTTGCCTCAATTTAGGCCCAAAGGAATGAGCTCAGAAAACTAGAAAATCTCTACAATCAGGAGTCTATAGTAACCTTTCCTCCAAGTAAGATGATTGTGTCAGGGATTTCTTTGAGTAACAGAAGGTTGACTAACTCACGGCCAAAGGATTGCATGCATTATTCCATGGTTAACAATACCCCATGGACCACATTGTATGTTTGCACTCATCAGTGATGGCTATCTGAAGAGTTTCTAGTTGCGGTGTTCTGATGAGTCCTGCTGTGTCCCTGTTGTCCCCTGTTCTCTGTGGACACCACTTTCCATTCTAGAATCAATGCTCCACCTGAAGACTACAGTTCCACTTTCTGAATAATTGTACATAGCTTCTCACAAGGCTGCACCATTTTACACCACTAGCAATGTCTGAGAGTTCTCATTTCTCCCAGCTCTCCTTCAGGCCGATATTAACTCAGTTTGAGAAGTTTGGAATAAAAGCAGTTTCTGAGTGCTGCAGACACAACATGGAGTGGGTACTTGAGAGTAGGATGAGCCTAAGCGGTGCCATGAGACAGCCTCTTCTCACACCTCAGCACAGCTGTCAGACTTCTGCTGAGCTGGGATGCAGCCACAAGCACCTCTGCAGTTCAGAATTTCTCAGAGAATAAAGTCCAGGCCAAGCTCCTAGGACCAGGTTAGCTGAACCAAGGTTAGGCAGAGGTGAAAGAAAATTGGCAGCAGGTGATGAGGAGAAAAACAAAACAGGATGCAGGGAAGTCATCAGTGGTCAGCCACCATTCACCCAGAGCAGAGAAGGACACACACCCTCAGGCAGCCTTTGCTGCCTCTCAGTAGCCTCTTTCTCACCTTCATGGACCCCATTACTTTGTTTTTCTCCAGAGAACTTCTTTGCAGAAAAATAATTCTGCCTCTACAAATACCTGAAAACCTTTTAGCTTGCATCAATTTTGTGGCCCTTTGTTGTAGTTAGCTCTGTGGACATGCAGACGGATGGGCAACTCCATCTGTTCTTTGACTGAGGCAAAGTGGTACTAACCAGATTAGGCACAGTACTTTTTCATTGAAATCCCTCTCCATAATTCTTAAAGATGTTCCATTGTTCCGTGACAGAGTGAACTCACACATAGAGGATCAAACACATATTCTCATTCCCCAAAGATATATATATATAAAAACAACAACAACACACACACACACACACACACACACACACACACACACACACACACACACACACACACACACACCTTTCTTGAATCCACAAAGGCAAGGGAGAAGACCAGAATGTTGCAGCACCTTTTCTACTCCAGGGGGAGATAGTGGGTCCTCCCTGCTGTCTACAAGACTCTTAGACTCAGCCAAGCTCTTCTGCCCTGGCCTGAACTTATTTCCCTTCCCAGGGAAGTTCTTATCACCAGACTCACTGATCATACAGATAAGTAACAACCTCTGCACAACTGAGTTGGACCACACAAGACCAAGTGCCAGGGGAAGAGGGCGGGACATGAAGCCTCCTGATAGATTTAAGTTGACCCATAATAGTCTCCTCACTAAACTTACCCAGACTCCTTCACAGAAGAAATTGACAGCACCAGAGAATGGAAGTCACCCATTGTCATTACGGTGCACATTATATGAAAACAGCCCCCGGTCAGTCAGGAGAAGGCTACTTAGGTCATCCACAGCACTTTTCTAAAATTGCAGCACTCTATACAACTATGAGTTGGAATCTGTCCTAAGACACAGACACATACATGGTAGAGTGAACATCAAAATGTCAGGTTCCATGTTGTGAAGCCAGTAAGACTAACCAGACCTTTCCTGAGAAGTTACCTCTATGCTGTGAAAGAAAAGAAGTCTACCTTTTATTTTTAAAGTAGCTCCATTGTTTAATTTTTGTTATTTATTACAAGATGCATTAATTCCAAAGTAATAAAAATTTTTAAAAATTAATAGAAACCAACAAGTCAGTTCTCTTTCTGACCAAATGAACCATTTAGCAACGAGATGAGACAGAAAAAGACAGGATGCTCTGCTGTGAGGAGTCAGGAGATCCAAAGATCTGTGGCTATCCAGCTTAGCCAGAAAAGAAATTTTCAGGTTCATTGAGAGACCTGGGCTGAAGGGAATAAGGGAGAAAGCAACAGAGGACACTCGATGTCATCATCAGACCTTCCAAAATACCCACAGATGTATGCGCCCTCAGACAGGCATACTCACACACAGACACACACCCCTCAAATCATTAGTGATCAGAACGCAGTGAGGAGGACATCACACTGGATGAGAAGGACATTACCAGTCCTTCAGGCAGCCTTTGCTGCCTCTCAGTAGCCTCTTTCTTACCTTCATGGACCCCATTACTTTGTTTTTCTCCAGAGGATTTCTTTGCAGATAAATAATTCTGCCTCTACAAATACCTGAAAACCTTTTAGCTTGCATCAATTTTGTGGCCCTTTGTTGTAGTTAGCTCTGTGGACATGCAGACGGATGGGCAGCTCCACTTATAATAGGTACCTCACACTACCTATTATAAGTGAGTCCCACAGTTCTGCATCATTTTGGACTAAAAATGCCTGGGGAAGCATGCTGTGTTTCTGCAGGCTATGTTGATGCAGTTGGCTCAAATCTGCCACCCTGACCCCCGCCTGTCATAAGTCCTTGCCACATCCCTGGTCATCCAGTGAGCTTCTGAATGTAAGATCCAGGATGGGAGAACTGGCCAATGCCACTCACAGCAAACAGTATTGAGAAGCTATTAATTTAGTTTCTGTCACTGTGAACCAAGAGCTTGGCCAGGTGAAGAGAACACCATGCCAGTTGGGAACAAGAGGGTAAAATGCCATATGACACCCAAAAAGATGTCTGTGAGCCCCTGTCATTTGGCTTTTTCAGGGGGCGGTCCTCCTTCTATGCTGTGTCTGCCTCTGATCTCACATGACCCCTGCCAAGCAAATGAGACCCAGATCCTTGACCTGACTCACTCAGATCTCTGTGGCTCCATCATAGCACGGCTCCTCCCGTACTGACATACAGGTAAGTGGTTGTGACTTACCCGTCTCCCTCAGTAGACTGCAGCTTCCAGCAGAGCAGTAGGGTTTGCTTGCTCTAAGAGGCTAACTCCCCAGAAAGACTTGTGAATGATCACAGAAATGAACTATTGGATGGGATGGGTCAGTTGGATAAGTCAGTAGATGGTTACATGGGTGTGAGTATATGTATGTGTATGGTCAGACTGGTGGGCAGTTTGGACCTGCTGCTTCAGCCTACCTGCAGCTGCCTTGTCCAGAGGTCATAGATCTTCTCATGGGCCTCTTCACAGAGCCTCTTTGCCTCCTCACAGGACTCTTGTAGTAAAATCTGCTCCCCCTGCAGTTTTTTCTTGTCCTCTAGCAACATTCTCACTTTTTCCTTGAGCTGAGTCTGTTCACTCAGGTGCTGACTGTAGAGGGTGCTGAAATATCACCAAAAATGATGAGCTCCACCTCCATCTGCACTCCTACCTCCTAATACCATGATTCCTGCAAGGTCCCATGTCCCCATCCCCAACAGCCCTGGGCTGGAGCCCACATTAGCTCTGCCAGCATCACTCAGGTGCAGGCCAAAGCCAGAGAATAGCCAAATTCCAGGAAGATTTATACTACTTCTGAAGACCCTGACAGCAAAAAGGATCCATGTACCTCTGAAGACTGGATCTGCTCCCTCCCATGCACACACACACACACCCTGGTGCTTAACTGTTCACAGTATTGGGAAAACATGGGCAGGTAGAGGGAAACCATGCTCTGAGGGAGACAGAAGACCCATTGGGAATACATTCCATCCATGTGTCCCATAGAAACCAGCTCTGTAAGCTCCTGCCAGAGCCACAGAAACCATGGTGCAAACCATGTTTTCTGTCTAGAAGTTCCAGAAGCTGACAGGAAAATGTTGGGAGGGACTCTCAGACTCTTCACACTTAGGAGAACTCAGTCTAGGAGGCACAAGTCCAAGAGCTATAAGGCAGGCTTCTTGCTAAGAGGTAAACAGACTAGAACCACAGCCCTCACTTTGGTTCAGAGGTGGAGAAGGGAAGAAGATGCTGTGGGATGTCTTTCTGTACGCTGTGAATATGTATTGCTCCCATTGGTTAATAAATAAGCTGCTTTGGCCTATGGCAAGGCAGGATGGAGCCAGGCAGGAAAATCCATGAGAGACAGAGAAGAAAGGCAGAGGTGGAGGAGATGCCAGCTGCCACCCAAGGAGCAACCTGCCAGCAGCCATGTGGGAAACACAGAGTAATAGAATTGGGTTAATTTAGGATGATAGAGGTAGCTATCCTGAAACTTAAGCCATTGTCCATACAGTTTGTAAGTAATGTGAGCCTCTGTGTGTTTATTTGGGACCATTTGACTGCAGGAGGCAGTTGGGACAGATTCCTCCTGACAGTGGGGTTGGGCAGGACTGGAGAAACTTCAGACAACAAGAAGCAGTCCTTACCAAGTTGTGGAGTCCACCCAAGTCAGGCACTCACCGGTAGGTTTTGGTCTTCTCACTCAGCTCCGTGCACTTGTACAAGGCCTCACTAATCTCCTTGGGTAATTTCTTCACATCTGACATATCCTTCTTATGTTCTGTGTTCTGCATCTCCTGTTCACAGTTCAGCCTGTGGTAGGGCATAGCCCCAGGAACAAAGAACCCTGTGAACACAGGCCTCAGGGACTCCATGAATTAAGGTTGTATTTTGCACTACCTTAGCCTACTGGATGTCACACCCTGAATCCTATGTCCTGGGAACTCCTGATGTGCATTAGACTTGCTACCCCGCCCCAGGGCCAGGAAAGGCTGGGTGTCAGCAGGGAGGGAGAGAGGGCTACATGAGCTCCCTCAGTAGGCCTGGAGAGGTAGACTAGCTCTCTAAGAAGGTCCACCGGCGTGGGCCTACCTGAAATCTGCAATGACATTTCCACTGTCGTGAGAACAGAAATGCTTAGTCCTTACAAGGATACCCAGAACTCATCATCAGTATTGCCATGGAGGAGGCACTCCATGAGGATGGCTTTATAAACTCCCAAGGGGATTCCAGTGAGGCACCAGGGTGAGCACAAAGACTGAGTGATGCTCAAAGTGGAGCTCCCTGGTCTGAGCACTTCTATCACCTGAAATCTTTGAAACAGGCAATCCTCAGGCCTACTATCAATCTCTAACTCACAAGATCTGAAGGAACACACACCACACACACACACACACACACACACACACACACACACACACACACACACACACACACACACTGTAAGGGAGCCTCTCAGAGACAGTACAGAACACACTGAGACACCAAATCCTCAGCATAGAGAGATGCATTTCCCTAGCAGGGCAAGCATGGCGTTGGTAGCTCGCCTCTGGATCAGGCAAAGGCAGACAACATGCAGCAGGCTTTTTTTCAGCAGTGGGATTTTAAATAGAAAGGTTAAGTCTGTGCTAGGGTGGCTTGCTGAGATCTGAGTGGACAGGTTGGCAGGTGTAGCCGAGTAATGAATTTTGATGGTTGGACTTTGGTATTTAGTTTCACGAACGAGTCAGTGTCCACAAAAGGGAATGCACTTTGGGGACTAAATTTAGGAATATAATCTAATGGTTTATCAAGGGAGAGGGAATTGAAAAGGGCAAAACCTGCCACTGCCATGTTTGCGATGTTTGGGCCCCTTAGAGGGCAATTCACACGCACACAAACCCACACACAATTAGGATGTCAGAGAAATGCAGGTAGTTGGCATTGTCTCACAGTACAAGGAACAAGACCAGAGAGGAGCAGGGATGGACACCAGGCCTTCCAGTCACACACAGATCGACCAAGTAGGACCACCAGCCCCTTCAAGCTGCTCCCAGAGCAACAAGCAAAAATAAATACCTTGTCAAATACAGAGACTCAAGTTAAACTCAGAGCACCCAGCATCTCCGACAAGCCAACACCTGTCAAGGCCTCTTGAAATGCATGTTGTGATCTTACACCCTATTGCCCCTCTCTGTGGATTGTGATTCAGGCCACAGGCTCTGGTTTTCATAAGGAGGAATCAGAACAGCCTGTGTCCCATCTCACTCCTACAGGCTTCAGTTCTGCCTCTCAGATGCATTCAGGAAAATTTGTTTGTGCAGATCACCCTGCAGGTGCAGCTTCCAGTGACCCAAGGACTGCTGGAATTGACACAGTAGGGTCAAGACATTCACCAGAGAACAGGGCATGATGAATACCTGTTGTTCAACTCATTGTTGTAATGGGCCAGGAATTCACTCAGTTCATTCCTGTCATTGGTCATCATCTGTAGCTGAAGTTTCAGTTTTTCCACCTGGTTCAGCTGCTGCTCCTGCTCAGTGAGGAAGAAGGGTGTGGATGATGCCTTCCTAGCAGTCCCTGTAGGTACATAAACACAAGTGAATTTGTACAGATGAATGGCATAAGTCAAGAAGATCATGTGGAGTCCCAAGAGGAGGCCTGAGGAAGAGGAAATGCATGGAACCCAGTGAAGCCCTCAAAGATCAGAGCAGCTCTCCTTAAGCTGGGCCTCATAAGCCATGTGTCTGTTTCCAATCACTATGGCTAGATATATGCCTCAGCCCCTACTGCAGCCCCTCTGGCCCTGGAAGACATAAGCAAGGCCAGTCATGTTGGTTTGGAATTGTCAGCTCATACCTGATATGTGGTGGTATTGTGTTCCCCAAAATATTGTGCACCCTAATAAACTTATCTGGGTTCAGAGAAAGGAACAGCCACTAGATACAGAGGCTAGAAAGTGTTGGCACTCACGCCTTTAATCCTAGCATTCCAGAGGCAGAAATCCCTCTGGATCTCTGTGAGTTCAAGGCCACATTGGAAACAGCCAGGCATGGTGACTCACGCCTTTAATCCCAGGGAGTGATGGCAGAAAGCAGAAAGGTATATAAGGCATGAGGACCAGAAACTAGAAGCTTTTGGCTGGTTAAGCATTCAGGCTTTTGAGCAGCAGTTCAGCTGAGAGCCATTGGGATGAGGACACAGAAGCTTCCAGTCTGAGGAAACAGGATCAGCTGAGCAACTGTCGAGGTGAGGAAGCTGTGGCTTGTTCAGATTCTCTGATCTTCCAGCATTCACCCCAATTCCTGGCTCAGGTTTGATTTTATTAATAAGAATTGTTAAGATTCATGCTACACTGATGTGATGCAAGGAAGTCCAGGATTCCCTAGTGCTCTTCACCTCATAGCCCTGATAACCTGTGTGCATGACTAAAAGGAACTGAATGTCTCAGACCTGGGTACATGGATGGAAAATTTCCCTCCTTGGTATTTACATCAGATATCCATGAAACCCCCTGAGAATAAAGTGCAACAACACCCCATTCTGACACCACATTAGTGGTTCTGGGCCTCCTGTTGCATTCTTTGCCACTCAGAATGAACTGAAGCAGGTCACAGCACAGCAGCTGCAGCCCTTGACCATCCCTGGCCCTCTGCCAACTAACCATCAGGAATCCTCCACCTTGGATCTGACCTTTAGGAACCCAGATAAGCAGCATAGGCCCATTGCTTCATGATCACAGCTACTGAACCCCATTACTAGAAGGTCCAGTTCTAGCCTCACCTCCTCCTTAGGAAACTAGGGCTCTCTCTGCCAATCTGTGTGATCAGTCTTGCCAACATGTTAGTTGGTGAACAATATAAGCACTTAGTGAATGCCTCAAGGGCAGTTGGCATTGCCACAACACTGGTGATTTCACAGAAGATGCTAGTGGCCTCTCCAGGATACAATAGAATTTCCAGAGAATGGACTGTTAGCACCACTGCCAACGGTCATCACCTATCTGATAACAAGCTCTTCCCCAATTCACCAAAGTAGCCAAGCTACCCTTTCCAGGAGCCTTTCCTGAGACACAGGGCAAGGCCTTCAGAACCTCCTCCTTCCAATCCCGAGATCTCTCTGATTCATTAGAATCTAGTTCATTCTAATTCAATAGTTCATCATGTGTGGAGAGCAAGACTCATTTTCCAAACACCACCCTGGAATGGCTCTTCTCATCCTGATGATCACCAGCTAATAAGATGAGAAATTAAGGATGTGAAGAAATTAGATCAGGACAATGGGGAAGGAAAATCAGTTCCACAAGGTGAACAAGCACATCAGAGAAGATCCACAGGACTGTTGCAATGTATGGGGATGGTGGAGGATTATGTGGGTCCTGTCAGAATAATGATGTCACATAGGTAATGATGAAACTTTTGCCAAATGCTTCAGCAGAATACATTTCAGCCATCATGATGTTAGTGAAAGTGTTATCAACTACTGATAGGTATGACTGAAAATACCTAAGGACTGGGCATCCATAGGTGAGCCTGAAGACACCAAGAACAAATAATTACAGGAAGAGTGATGTCCCAGTCCTGCACTCAAAGTAGAGGAAAGATGACTGGCTAGTGAGAGGGCAGCAACTCAGAAACCTTAGGGATCACTGACATGCAGCAATACTTGGTGGCTCCTGCCCTGCTAGTGGTTGTTATTTAAAATGTGAGACTCTCTAGCCCTGGCCAGGGGACTTTACTCTCCCTGTTATTGGTGACACACACCAAAAGACATCCAGCGTGGGTGAAGTTCAGGGCTGGAACTGAAACCTCTTTAGTCCCTCTGTGCTTCCTTCCCACTCAGAGTGAAAGCAGAGTGCCCTCAACAGAGCAGCCGCAGTTTGCCCATCCCTGGCTCTCTGCCAAACTAACCACAAAAAATCCTTGTCTCTGGGTCTGCTCTTGAAGAACTCAGAGGACCAGGATAGACCAATTGCTTCTCAGAAACTCTCCCCTCCTGAGCCCCACTCCTGAAAGGATCAGCTGAAGCCTTCTTCCTTCAAGAAGCTCCCCATCCCTTTTCCAAGACTCACTGCGCTTTCCCCAGAACCATTTATTACTTGGTGTGTGACATGGAGACTGAAGGCCATCTTCCTTCTGCCTCCCTTTGGTCTCCCTGTGCTCTCTCTCCATCTTGTCTCCCAAGAATCCTGTTCAGTCTAGTCAGCATGTCTGTAGGTGAAACACAAGACACTGCACAAATGCCCCAATGACAGTTGGCATTGCCACAACACTGGTGATATCACATGGAATGCCAGGGCTCTCCAGGATACAGTAGAATGTTCATGTGCTGATGTCACATGGTATAGCTGTTACATCCCTGCTACTCTTTGCTTTACATTTAATATCCATTTAAGTAAGCACATACCATATTTGTCTTTTCGGGTCTGTGTTACCTCCCTGAGTATCTAGTTCCATCCATTTGCCTACAGATTTCATGGTGTCACTATTTTTTTTTTTACCACTGAGTAATATTCCATTGTGTAAAGGTAACACATTTACATTATTATATCCTTCAGTTGAGGGCCATCTAGGTTGTTTCCTGGTTCTGGCTATTACGAAAAATGCTGCTATAAACATGGTTGAGCAAGTGACCTGTGGCATGATTGAGCATCTTTTGGGTATATGCCCAAGAGTGGTATAGCTGTGTCTTAATGTAGGTAGATTCCTAACTTTCTGAGGTACTGCCGTACTGATTTCCTGAGTGCATGTATGCACTCCACCAACAGTGGAGGAGTGTTCCCCTTGCTCCACATCATCTCCAACATAAACTGTCATTAATGGATTTGATCTTAGTCATTCCGACAGGTGTAAGATGGTATCAGTGTCATTTTAATTTGCATTTCCCTGATGGCTAAGGATTTTGAGTAATTCCTTAAATTTCCTTTTGCCATTTAATATTCTTCTGTTTCAAATTCTCTGTTTAGATCTGTACCCCATTTTAAAAATTGGATTATTTGGTAATTTGAGGTGTAGTTTCTTGAGTTCCTTATATATTTTTGAGATCATCCCTCTGTCAGATGTGGGCTTGTGAAGATCTTTTCCCATTCTGTAGGCTGTCATTTTGTCTTGTAGACCATGTGTAGCACAAATCTCAACAGTTCATATTAATAAAAACAAACCTGTAGCCAGGTATTGGGGTGAATGCTGAAAGATCAGAGAAACAGAACAAGCCATAGCTAACCTCAGCTCGCCAATTTCTCAGCCAATCCTGTTTCCTCGGACTGGAAGCCTCTGAGTCCTCATCTGAATGGATCTCAGCTGAATTGCTGCTAAAAGCTAAAAGCTTAAAAAAGGCTCTAGTTCCTGGTCCTCACACATTATATACATTTCTGCTTCCTGCCATCACTTCCTGGGATTAAAGGCATGAGGACCAGGAACTAGAGCCTTTTTAAGCTTTTAGCTTTTATAGATATAATCAGGAATAGGAAGCATCCCTTATATATAACTCACATCAGATCCCATATGGGTCTGCCAGGCCCTCTAGCACAAGGTAATGACTAGATCATTAGCTATTGATAGGAAATGTGCTGGAAGCCAGAGAATTTCATAAAAGTATCATGTCAGTAGTAAAGATTTAAAAAAGGATTTATCCATAACCTGGCAACAAGCCAAGGAAATTATAAGGAAATGTCCTACTTGTTCTTTTTACATTCAGACTCCATTACTAGCAGAATGTAACCCAAAGGGTACTCAGAGAAATGAAATCTGGCAGATGGATGTGTTTCACTTTGCAGAATTTGGGAAACTGAAATATGTACACCACACTATTGATACTTACTCAAGATTTCAATGGTCAACTGCTCTGAGTTCTGAAAAAGCTGATTCAGTAATCACGCATTTGCCAGAAGATATGGCCAACATGGGTATTCCTATTAATTAAAACTGACAGTGCTCCAGCATATGTCTCTGGTAAAATGAAACAGTTTTTTGCTTATTACAATATAAAGCATATTACAGTTATACCACATAATCCTACAGGCCAAGCAGTCATAGAAAGATCAAATTGAACTCTAAAGGATATGCTAAATAAACAGAAAGGGGTAACAAAAACCCCAGAAATAGATTACATAATGCTCTATTAATTTTGAATTTTCTCAATGCTAATGAGAAAGGAACAACAGCTGCAGAGAGACATTGGATAACAGAAAAAAACTACAGAATTAAATCAGCTTATATACTTTAAAGATAGGCTTTAATGCCAGTACCAAGCTGTTTTTATTACTGTAGCTCTATAGTAGAGCTTGAAGTCAGGGATCGTGATGCCTCCAGAGGTTGTGTTATTGTACAGGATTCTTTTGGCTATCCTGGGTTTTTTGTTTTTCCATATGAAGTTGAGTATTATTCTTTCCAGGTCTGTGAAGAATTGTGTTGGTATTTTGATGGGGATTGCATTGAATCTGTAGATTGCTTTTGGTAAGATTGCCATTTTTACTATGTTAGTCCTGCCTATCCATGAGCATGGGAGATCTTTCCATTTTCTGACATCTTCTTCAGTTTCTTTTTTCAGGGACTTAAAGTTCTTGTCATATAGGTCCTTCACTTGCTTGGTTAGTGTTACCCCAAGGTATTTTATGTCATTTATGGCTATTGTAAAGGGTGATGTATCTCTGATTTCCTTCTCAGCTTCTTTGTCCATTGTATATTGGAGGGCTACTGATTTTTTTGAGTTGATCTTGTATCCTGCTATGTTGCTGAAGGTGTTTATAAGCTGTTTCAGTTCCTTGGTGGAATCTTTGGGGTCGCTCAAGTATACTATCATGTCATTTGCAAATAGGGAAAGCTTGACTTCTTCCTTTCCAATTTGTATCCCCTTAATCTCCTTATGTTGTCTTATTGCTCTGGCTAGAACTTCAAGTACTATACTGAATAAGTATGGGGAGAAATGGCTGAAAGACATTTAAGGAATTGCTCAACATCCCTAATCATCAGGGAAATGCAAATCAAAACAACTCTGAGATAACATCTTACACCTGTCAGAATGGCTAAGATCAAAAACACTGAAGACACCTTATGCTGGAGAGGATGTGGAGCTAGGGGAACTCTCCTCCACTGCTGGTGGGAATGCAAGCTTGTACAACCACTTTGGAAATCAATATGGCACTTTCTTAGAAAATTGGGAATCCATCTCCCCCAAGATCCAGCTATACCACTCTTGGGCATATACCCAAGGAATGCTCAACCACACCACAAGAGCACTTGTTCAGCTATGTTCATATCAGCATTGTTTGTAATAGCCAGAACATGGAAACAACCTAGATGCCCTTCAACTGAAGAATGGATAAATAAAATGTGGTATATATACACAATGGAATACTACTCAGCAGAGAAAAACATTGACATCATGAGGTTTGCAGACAAATGGATGGATCTAGAAAAAAATCATCCTGAGTGAGGTAACCCAAACTCAGAAAGACAAACATGGTATGTACTCACTCATAGGAGGATACTAGATGTGGAACAAGGATGACTGGACTGCTACTCATATCACCAGGGAGGCTACCTGGAAAGCAGGACCCCAAGAAAGACACGGGGGTCGCCCAATGATAGAGAAATGGAAGAGATCTACATGAACAGCCTAGACATGAGTGGGGGTAATGAAGGGTGAGGGTTGAGGGAAAGAGAGCTTGGGGGAGTGGGAGATCCCAGCTAGATCAACAACAGAGAGGGAGAACAAGGAATAGGAGACCATGGTAAATGAAGACCACATGAGAATAGGAAGAAGCAAAGTGCTAGAGAGGCCCACAGAAATCCACAAAGATACCCCCACAACAGACTGCTGGCAGTGGTCAAGATACAGCCCAAACTGACCTACTCTGGTGATGGGATGGCCAAACACCCTAATTGTCGTGCTAGAAACCCCATCCAACTACTGAGGGATCTGGATGCAGAAAGCCATGGCTAGGCCCCGGGTGGATCTCTGGGAGTCCAATTAGCAAGAATGAGGAGGGTTTATATGAGCGAGAATTGTTGAGACCAAGGTTGGATAAAGCACAGGGACAAATAGCCAAATGAATGGAAACACATGAACTATGAACCAATGGCTGAGGGGTCACCAACTGGATCAGGCCCTCTGAATGGGTGAGACAGTTGATTGGCTTGATCTGTTTGGGAGGTATCCAGGCAGTGGGACTGGGTCCTGTGCTCATTGCATGAGTTGGCTGTTTGAAACCTGGGGCCTATGCAGGATTGCTTGGCTCAGCCTGGGAGGAGGGGACTGGACCTACCTGGATTGAGTCTACCAGGTTGATCTCAGTCCTCGGGGTAGGCTTTGCCCTGGAGGAGGTGGGAATGGGGGGTGGGCTGGGGGGAAGGTGAGGGGGGCCGGAGGGTGGAGAACAAGGGAATCTGTGGCTGATATGTAGAACTGAACTGTATTGCAAAATAAAAATAAAAATAAAAAAAAAAGATATGCTGACCTCAGAATGGAAACCAGGATATGTTTTACATTGGGGATGAGGTTTTGCTTTTGTTTCTACAGGAGAAGAAAAGCTATGGATACCATCAAAATTGATAAAGATTTGATTTGAACAAGAGAGACCTCTTAATTAGAAGAGATGATAGTTCATCAGCTAGCATGACCATCCAATTTAAACTAACTTACACCACTAACAAATGCTTTTCATTTAATCAGATATAACTTGCCAAAAAGGAACCTCTCTGAAGTTAGGCTTGGGGAAGGGTTTTTGTCTTTATCTTTCAGGATAATGAAGGCTAAGGAATCTGAAGAACACTGGACAAATGAGAAATCTGAAGAAAAATACAAATTATCTGGAAAAAAATGTCCCAAGAAAAGGAGTAAATTAGCCTATTGGTATATCACATATAAAATTTCATAAGTCTTCCTAAATGTTTATTTCTGCTCTTCTTTACAGACACTTACCACAAATGGTTTTTTTGTAGTCCCAGTTCAATTAAAAATTAAAGCTGGCTTTGGAGTTGAAGAATGGCTCTCTCCTTCTCTAACCCCAAGCATTTAAATGGAAAATGCAAAATCTCTGTATCATGTCAGAAGAAAGAGCCATCTTCTGATACGGGACAGAAGAAAACCAAAAAATTAAAGTACTATTCTGTTGCCACTAATCTCAATTCTTTGGTTCTATTTTCATTCTTTAAACTTTTCTTAAGGTATGAATTTTATATCAATATTTATAAGATTTATATATATATGTATTTAACTTTTGTCTTGTTATTAATGGTAATATAGAGTAATAACAAATTCTAGAAAAAAAGGCCTTATTTAGCTGCCTATACTGATTTTTGTGTTGGAGTCTCTATCAGTTTTCTGCAGGGAATCATGACCAGGCCTAACATCAAATTTGAAGTCTCCTGAAAGATGATGGGGCCCCACAACGATGATTCCATGTGGACAATAATAATGATACCACTAAGCTGACAAACATCACCCAAAGATCAGCTTTGGACTACAGACTGCTCAGGACAATTTCAAGATGGCTAGCTGAGATGATCCAGCTTCACAGACTACTCAAACAAGGACTTGAGATAAGCCCTGCACTTTGGCATTATGCAGAGACTGGACAACAAATGATATAGCTACCTCTCCTGGAACTTGACAATTAACCTAAATTTTTTTCTTTTCAGGATCCCCCAAAGATGCCTTTGCCCACAAACAGCAGGAAGCAATTTTAAGAACATGATGTCCACATTCCCAAAAGGTGGGACAGGTGGTTTTTGGTCTTTCAATGGGTTTTGGGTTTGGCATAATTTTCATTGTTTAGGATTATTGGTTACAAGTTGTTGTTGCTAATGGTCAGGAAAAGGGCTAAACAAAGGACATTAGATTTAAGGTTCTTGTTTAAACAAAAAGAAAAGAAAAGAAAAAAAGACGATATAGATAAGAGGTAAATTATTGAATCTACTCTGAAAAAAAGATATAGAAATGATAGAATAAAGGGTAGATTGTTGGATCTACTTTTAAAAGACAACTACTAGTTTTAAATACTTTACTTTGGATTGGATTTTTATATATTGTATACAAATTATATATATTGAGATTGATACTGTTAGAAAATGCCATACATATATTTCTGATATTGTTCAAGATAATTGTACTTATACTGTTCATTTAACAATGTAATACAGTTTGCTGATCCTTGAATGTTATTACCAACTATTAGGATACAAAGAAATAAAAGTTAGTAGTTAAACATTATAATTGAAATTGGAGTCATATTAGGTACGTTTTCAAGGTCAAGCAGAGATATATTTTAGTTAGACAAGTCATCTTCAAATCCTTCAGAGATCTACAGAATATGGCATTTAAACTGTTTTAGTAACAGATGTTTTTCTTTTTTTATGACTATGAGACATGCTGGCTCCTGGCAGCACCAATCTACTTCAGAGAAGATGTGGGCATTGAAGAAATAGCATATGTAGTTAACTTTCATTGTGGCAAAAGTTAGCCACTGGGCAACAAAGTGCCCTCACATTGGCTGCTGACAGTATGCTTTCCAAAATGGACAAACAGGATACAAAACAAAGGACTACCAATTCTTGCCAAAACAAGTGTGGTTGTGGCTTTAGCAATAGGCGTCCGATGAGGCCAGGACAATATGGCACCATCACTGACGTGGCTTTGCAATCTGAAGAAGGTACAGTGCCCCCTTTCTTCGAAGGCAGCTGAACAGACAGTGGACTGATGGTTTCTGGTGTACAGTGCAACAGTAGCTGAAACAGTTATTCTTGAAAGAGTAACTAGGCTGACGGAGTCTAACCTCTCAATGGTAGACTGGCATTTAATAAAGAAGATGAAGCTACCCACAAGCCGAGAAGAATGGGAAGCTGAATGCCAAAAACATCAGCAATTTCCAGAATTTAAAATCCTGAATCATGACAGGACACTGGTGGAATTCAAGTTTATCTGGTACATGGACTACTTGCACCAAATGTGAGGTCGAGCTGTAGACCTTGCGTACATCCTGCTTCCCAAATGATTCTGTCGGATATGCTAAGCTTATAGGCTGAAGATCATGCCCCATCACTGTAGAGAAACCTCAGGTGACTGTCCAGGCAGCTGGGTGTTTCTGTCAACTCACATTTTTTGGAAATTGCCTTTTGTACTTCCTGTTTTACTAGGTAATATTATTTCCTTCTTGGGTCTCTGAGGGAGTTGAAGATTAGATAGTTGTAGTTACAGTTTTCCTTGTCAAGAAATTAAAAAAAGAAATTCACTAAGGAACTATAAAATGTAAAAGTTTGAAAGACATCATATCATAGTTTTCTGTTGATAATACAAGTTAGGATAGAAAGTGAATTCCGTACATTTTGAAGTCACCAAAATAGGATAGATAACGGAATATTTTCTCTAAATTTGTCAAATGCAAATGAACTAGACAATGTTGATGTATTGCTTGTATATTGTATATAGTTATTGTACTTATTGTATATAGTTTTTCTTATATTATAATTTTTTATTATTTTTATTTTTATTAGACAAAAAAGGGGAAATGTGGTGATTTTTTTGTATGTTAATAAATAAAGCATGCCTGGAGATCAAGGGGGAAAAAGGCCAGCGATTTTTAAGTAAACATAGAAGTCAGGCAGTGGTAGCAGATGCCCTTAATCTGATCATTTATCAGGCAGAGTCTCTGTGTGTTCAAGGCCATATAGGGAACAGACCCAAGTGTGGTGACACACGCCTTTACCAATACCAACCATAGAGACCTGGAGGTCTGTACAGATAGGCAGTGACAAGGAAGTGAGGTAGCTGGGCTAAGAGCCAATGAGAGTGCAGAACAGCAAGGCAATAATGGCGCAGGTAGACAGGAAGTAGCTCACTTTCGAAGCTGCAGTGTGGTGAGGTAAGGTTAGCTGGTGGCTATTCCTCTTTCCCAGATCTCTAAGGCTTTCACCCCTATATTTGGCTATTGTTTTTTATTTAATAAGACTGCTTAGAAATCATCAACAACCCTGTCCTTTGCCTCACAGAAGCTTCTCAGTTGCAGGAGGTCCCATTTATTAATTGTTGCTCTCAGTGTCTGTGCTACTTCTCTTCTATCAGGTTCAGTGTAACTGGGTTTATGTTGAGGTCTTTGATACATTTGGACTTGAGTTTTGTGCATGGACATAGATAATGGATCAATTTGCATTCTTGCACATGTCAACATCTAGTTATGCCAGCACCATTTGTTGAAGATGCTTTCTTTTTTTCATTGTGTAATTTTAGCTTCTTTGTCAAATATCAGGTGTTCATATGTCTTTGGATTAATGTCAGGGTCTTCGATTCGATTCCATTAATCTATGTTTCTATTTTTATGCCAATACCACGTTGTTTTATATTGTAGCTCTATATTAGAGCTTGAGGTCAGGGATGGTGATGCCAGACATTCCTCCATTGTACAGGGTTGTTTTGGCTATCCTATGTTTTTTATTTTTTCCATAGGAAGTTGAGTATTGTTCTTTCAAATTCTGTGAAGACTTTTGGTGGGATTTTGATGGGGATTAAAGTGAATCTGAAGATTACCTTTGGTAAGATCGCCATTTTTACTATGTTGATTCTACCTATCCAAGAGCATAGGAGATCTTTCCATTTTCTGGTATCTTCTTCAATTTCTTTCTTTATAGACTTAAAGTTCTTATCAGATAGGTTGCCCCAAGGTATTTTATGTTGTTTGTGACTATTGTAAAGGGTGGTATTTCTCTGATTTCATTCTCAGCCCATTTATCATTTATATATAGGAGGGCTACTTTTTTTTTTTTTTTTAGTTAATCTTGTATCCTGCCACATTACTGAAGGTGTTTCTCAGCTGAAGGAGTTCCCTGGTAGAATTTTTGGGGTCACTTATGTATGCTATCATATCATCTGCAAAAAGCAAATGTTTAACTTCTTCCTTTTCAATTTATATCCCCTTGATTTCCTTTTGTTGTCTTATTACTTTGGCTAGAACTTCAAGTACTATATTCATAGATATGGAGAGAGTGAGCAGCCTTGTCTTGTTCCTGATTTTAGTAGAATCCTTTTGAGTTTATCTTCATTTAGTTTGATGTTGGCTGTAGGCTTACTGTATGTTGCTTTTATTATGTTTAGGTATGTTCCTTGTATCCCTGATCTCTCTAAGACTTTTATCATGAAGGGGTGTTGAATTTTGTCAAAGGCCTTTTCAGCATTTAATGAGATGATCGTGTGGGTTTTTTTCTTTTAGTTTATTTATATGTTGGATTATATTTACAGACTTTCATATGTTGAACCACTGAAACAAAAGGTTATAGAAATGATAGGACAAAGAGTAGATTATTGAATGTACTCTGAAAAGAAAAAAGAGAGGTTATAGATATGATAAGATAGGAAGCTAGATTATTGAATCTACTTTTAGAAGGCAACTACTAGGTTTAAATATTCCACATTGGATTGAATTTTTGTATATTGTATATAAATTATGTGTATTGATACAAATTTGAGATTGATTTTGTTAGAAAATGCTGTACATATATTTCTATCTTGTTCAAGGTATCATTCCTATACAGTTCATTTCACAATGCAATGCAATTTTCTAGTCCTTGGAAGTTATTGCCAACTATTTAGGATAATAAAGAAATGCAGGTTAGTAGTTAGTCATTACAATGAAACCTGTAGTCATATTAGGTCTGTTCTCAAGGTCAAGCAGAAATATATTTTAGATAGACAAGTCATCTTAAAGCACTTCAGAGATCTGCAGAATATGGCATTTAAGATGATAAATAGATTTTTTTATTTTTTTTTATGACTATGAGACATGTCTGCTCTTGGCAGCATCAATCTACTTCAAAGAAGATGATGAGCATTGGAGATACTCAATGTGGTATTCACTTTCTTTATGGCAAAAGTTAGCCACTAGGCAAGAAAGTGGCCTTACATCAACTGCTGACAGTATGCTGTCCAAATGGACAAGCAGGACACAAAAGAAAGGACTGCTGCACCTTGCAAAGACAAGGTAGGAAGGCCCTTCAGAAAATCCTGCTTCATAGATGAGTCTGTCAGATATGCTAGACCTGTAGGCCAAAGATAGATGCCCCAACGTTGCAGAGAAAACCTGAGTGACTGTCCAGGCAACCAGTTGCTTCTGTCATTTCTCACATTTTTTGGAAGTCGCTTAGTTATACTTCCTGTTTACTCAGCTAATATTATTTTCTTCTTGGGTCTCTGAAGGAGTTGAAGATTAGATAGTTATAGCTTTCCTTGTTAAGAAATTCAGGAAAAAACTCACTAAAGAGGTGCAAAGTGTCCAAGTTTGAAAGACATCAATGGATAGTTTTCGTTTGGTAATGCAAATTAGGATAGAAGGTGAATTAAACACAGTCCTTTGTATTCACAAAGATAGGATATATAATGGTGTATTCTTTCAGAATTTGTCAAATGCAAATGGACTAGACATTGTTGATGTATTTAGTGCCTTTATATGTTATATATAGCTATTGTACTTATTGTATTTATTGCCTATATGAATTGTATATAGTTATTGAACTTATTGTATGTAGTTTTTCTTATATTAGTTATAACCTTTTTTATTTTAGACAAAAAGAGGGGAAATGTGGTAATATTTTATTTCTGCTCTAATAAAGCTTGCCTGAAAATCAGAAGGAGGAGCTAGCCATTAGTGAACCATAGATGTCTGGAGGTATGTACAGACAGAAAGGAAGTGATAGAGCTGGGTGGATAGAGGGAGTGATAAGGTGGGGTGAGAGAAGCACTAGCTATCTTTTGGTGGGGGATTTCATAGGGGTAAGAACTATTGGCTTGCTGCTCTGCCTCTCTGGTCTTTCAGCTCTTACCCCAATATCTGACTCTAGGTGTTTTTTTATTATAAGACCTCTTAAGATTTGTGTTACATTGAACTCTAGCTGTGGTCTCAACTAGGTGATAAGCTTTTTGTTCCCGATGGTGATTTTTTTTATTCTGGAATAAAGTTTGCTTCTAGTTTCATAGAATTTGGTGGTCTGTTCCCTTTTTGCACATGCGTAGATCTAACAAAATTTAATATTTTAGTTGCTTTTATAGTCTATATATTATGCTTATCTCTGATATGGAGCTGGTGAAATTTTTACCCAGGATGGTGGCTTCTTTTTCACTCAAGTAATGGTCATCTTTGCTGTTCATAAACTTTAATTTCATTAGGACTGATTTATTAAGTTTTGTTTTTAATGTTTGTACTATTGCGGTCCTGTTCAGAAAGTCATTTCCTGTGTCAATGAGGTCAATCCTGTTTTCTACTTTCTCTTCTGTCAGATTCATGGTATTTGGCCATTGATTCCTGTGGACTTGACTTTTGTGCTTGGTCTGGGTAAAGGATTGAGTATCATTCTTCTCATTATAGCTATCTGGATTGATTTGCATAATTTGTAGTATTGCTGTTAAATCCCTGAGATGTACTGTGGACTTCTTGTTAAATGACACATGTGTATATGGATATAAATTTATGTATAGGTTCTTATTTATATTTCATTAGTCAATGAATATTTTTGGATGGCAAAGCCATACTCTTTTTTAATTCCTTAGGTCCTGTAGTGTAACTAAAAATCTGTGGTAGTACCACCACAAGTACTATTGTTGTTGCTTATGATCGCTTTGACTAATCTGTGTCTTTTGTACTGAACTATGAAAGTTAAATTGGGATAAATCAGGAAAGGAATTTGTGTGCTAGAAATATATACTTATTGTGGTTAGGTGAAGTTTATCATAAATGTGTTCAACTATAAACTTACAGATGATAGGGTAGGAAAAGTCTGTAGGCCACTAAAAGTTAAAACTGTCACTTTTTCCCTCGGCCACCAGTTTCCTGACAGGATGAGGGAAGAGTACTGATAGCTAGTCAATCTGCATCACAGCTTGAAATGCCTGGTAAGAGGAAAGTCCTTTTTGATCTAAGAGGTTCTCTGGGGCAGTGAGAGAGGGAGGGGAGGCCTTAATTTGCACAAGAAACAAACAGGTGAAGGAAACAGTTCAAGACCTGAAAAGGGAAACAGAAACAATGAAGAAGACACAAACAGGGAATGCTGGAAATAGAAAATCTGAGTAAACAAACAGGAAACACAGATGCAAGCATAACCAACAGAATACAAGAGATGGAAGAGAGAATCTCTGGAGTAGAGGATACAATAGAGGAAATAGATTCCTCAGTCAAAGAAAATACCAAGTCAAAAAAGTCATAACTTTGAAAGCCAGAAGGACCTGGACAGATGTAATGCAGACACTAAGAGACCATGGATGCCAGCCTAGACTAATATACCCAGCAAAACTTTCAATCATCATAGACAGAGTAAACAAGACATTCCAAGACAAAACCAGATTCAAACAATACCTATTGACAAATCCAGCCCTACAGAAAGCAATAGAAGGAAAATTCCAACCTAAAGAAGTCAGATACACCCACGAAAACACAGGCAATAAATAACCCCACAGCAGTAAACCTCAAAGAAGAGAAGTACATACACACTACTAGCAAAAGATAACAGGAATGAACAATCACTTTACATTAATATCCCTTAATATCAATGGACTTAATTCACCTATAAAAAGACACAGGCTAACAGAATGGATACAAAAGCAGGACCCATCTTTATGCTGCATACAAGAAACACACTTCAATATCAAAGATAGATACTAACTCAGAATAAAAGGCTGGGAAAAGTCTTTCCAATCAAATGATCTTAAGAAGCAAGCTGGTGTAGCCATTCTAATATCCAGCAAAATAGACTTCAAACTAAAATCAATCAAAAGAGATCAAGAAGGACGTTACATACTCATCACAGGAAAGATCCACCAAGATGAAGTTTCAATTCTGAACATTTATGCCCCAAACACAAGGGCACCCACATATATAAAAGAAACATGACTAAAGCTTAAATTATACATAAAACTCCACACATTAATAATGGGAGACTTCAACACCCCACTCTCACCACTGGATAGATCTGCCAAATTGAAACTTAACAGAGAAATAAGGGACTTAACTAATGTTATGATTCCAATGGACTTAATATCTACAGAACATTCCATCCTAACAAAAAAGAATATATCTTCTCTCAGCACCCCATGGAACCTTCTCTAAAATCTACCACATACTTGGCCACAAAGCAAATCTCAACAGATACAAAACAATTGGAATAACCTCCTGTGTTCTATCAGACCACTGTGGTTTAAAGTTAGAGTTCAACAACAACAAAAATTACAGAAAGCCTACAATCTCATGGAAACTGACTAATGCTCAACTGAATCACCAATGGGTCAAGGAAGAAATAAAAAAAGAAATTAAAGACTTCCTAGAGATCAATAAAAATGAATATACCACATATGCAAACTTATGGGACTCTATGAAAGCAGTGCTAAGAAGAAAATCAATAGCACTAAATGCCCACATAAAGAAGTTGGAGAAATCTCACACTAGTGACGTAACAGCACACTTGAATGCTCTAGAACAAGAAGGAAAGTCACCCAGAAGGAATAGATGCCAGGACATTATGGTGATATTTTATTTTGTACTAAAATGTTATTTGTATGTTAATAAATAAAGTTGACCAGGGGTCAGAGCTATTAGCAAGCCATAGGAAAGCCAAGTGGTGGTGGTGTATGCTTATAATCCCAGCACTTGGTAGGCAGAGCTAGGTAGATCTCTGTGTGTTCAGGGATACAGCCAGCATTGGAGACACATGCCTTTAATCTCAATACCAACCATAGAAGACCTGGAGGTCTATACAGACAGGCAGTGATGAGGCGGTCATGTGGCTGGGTTTACAACCAATGAGAAGGCAGAACCGAAAGTCTTTATAAAGACTTTAACACAGGAAGTAGCTCTCCTTTCGGAGAGGTAGGACCACCGCAGGAGGAAGGGTAAGGTTTTAACTCTTAGCTCTGACCTCTTGGCTTTCTTCTTTGCATTGGTTCTGTGTTTCTTATTTAATAAGATGGTTGGTTACATCTACATTTGGCACCCAACGTGACAAGAATCCAACGTGACAAGAATCCTGCTTGGCAGCAGGTCCGGTTTCCAGCCTGGGAGACTCGGCTCCCTAGCTTGGGCCCAGGTCTGACTGACCCACAGCTGGAGCTACTTGCGAAAAGCCGCTGCTACAAACAACTCAGGCCTGCCCTGCCAAACAAGGCCCCTGCCTGTAAAACCAAGGTTTTACTCAGAACTTGTGGCTACGCATTCTAGCTCTCTCTCTCTCTATATATATATATATCTATATATCTCTATATAGATCTGGATTCACACCTTGGACACCAGGTGGCTGTTTTGAAATTCCCTTGGATTTCTACTGTTTTATGCAGACTTGGTAAGTCAATTAACATATCTACTTAAGAGAATTTTTTTTCTACATAAAAAAATGGACTTTATGTGTACATTGGAAGAAAATTGGGCTTTGTTTGAAATTTTAGGCACTCTGACAATGGAACAACTATATGAGAAGATTAATATTGATCGAATTATTCAGTTTATTACTTTTCTTATCCTCATTTTACTATTTAAAAAGATAGTCAATTTAAGTGCCAGGATAACAGTCTTAGAAAAACCTGTTAAACCTGTAAAAAGGAATTATAGAGAAATTCAAATTCAGACAGAAGAAATTAACAGTGAAGTTGTTTCAAAATTGGATCATAAGGTTACAGAAAGAAAGCCAGTTTTCACACAATCACCCTTAATTTATCCGGTAGCCATACAGCAGCTACTTGGTGAAGAGAATGGACAAAATACTTGGATTCCAATTGAAATGTTAGACTTATGAAGATTTAAGGAGGCAATAGCATCTTATGGCATGCATTCCCCATATGTAAAGCAAATGTTAAACTCCTGGTCAACTCGTAATAGGATTCTACCACAGGACTGGCAGGAGCTGGCACAGGCTGTTTTTGAACCTGGACAAAATCTCCAGTGGAAAATGTGGTTCAAGGAGGAGACTAAAAATATAGAAAAACAATGGAGGGATAGCGGAATACAAGTCTGCCAGGATCAGCTTATTGGAGAAGGCCAATATGCTTCAGTATAAACAAAATTTTTATATGATGTCCAAACCCTAATTCTGTGTCGAATGGTAGCCTTGAATGCATGGGACAGAGTTGAGGAACCAGGAAAAAAAAAACTGAGTCATTTACAAAGGTTATACAGGGCCCCAAAGAATCTTTCACAGATTTCTTACAAAGATTGACTTCAGCAGTACAGAGAATGGTCCCAAATTCAGAGGCTAGTCAAATAATAATTGAATCTTTGGCCTTTGAGAACGCAAATGCAGCATGCAAAAGAATAATCAGGCCGTTAAAGGCAAGATCTGCAACTTTGGAAGATTGGATTAGAGATATGGTTAATGTTGAGGCTCATGACCATGATGATATGTGGGTAGGAGAAGCAATTTCAAAAGGTTTGAGAAATGTTAGATGTTTTGGATGTGGAAAGCAAGGACATTTGAAAAGGGACTGTAAACAGGTCATTCCTAGAAATAATGTTTCTTCAAGGAACACTGGCAACAGAATGCCCCTTCCCTCTGGAGTATGCAGAAGGTGTGGTAAGGGAAAACACTGGACAAACGAATGTAGATCAACAAGGGACAGACAGGGTAATCCTTTGCCTCGGGCTTCAGGAAACTCCCAGAGGGGCCTCAGGCAGGCCCCCACAGTAAATCCAGTTCAAACCTTTCCTGCAGTTGTAGAGGAAACCCATACTCAAAGCAACTGAATAACCAAATGCCTATTGGAATAAATCTTGCTGGTCGGGATGATGAAACAGAGAGAATAGGAAATCCAGGAAAAAACATAAAGAAATTTTTTTGGCAAACTTCTATTAATGAACAAAGACCAAAATTAACAATAAAAATAAATGGTGTTTTGTTGTCTGGTCTGGTAGACCCAGGTGCAGACATTACCATAATTGCACCAGAATTTTGGCATCCAACTTGGCCTTTTCAGGAGGTAAACGTTCAATTGTTAGGAATTGGGACATTATCTCAGGTGAAACAGAGTGCAAGATGGCTCGAATGTATAGGTCCAGAAGGACAGAGAGGAAAATTAAAACCAATATGTGGCTAACATAGCTATGAACCTGTGGGGTCAAGACTTGTTGCAACAATGGAATACTCAGGTTAACATCCCTCCAATCTCAGAAACAAATCATAAACTAGTACATGTTTCTGAGAGAAATATTGGAAGATATTATTCTAATAAGTGCTCACCAGCCATCCATGTCATACAAGAACAGGGCACAACAACTGATAATCTTCCAAAAACACCAACAGCTCTACCTTTAAAATGGTCAACAGACAAGCCTGTATGGGTTCAGCAATGACCTTTAACAACAGAGAAACTCCAGGCTTTAGAAGATCTGGTAGAAGAACAGTTAAATGCTCATCATATTGAAGAATCAACCAGCCCTTGGAATTCTCCTGTATTTGTTATTAAAAAGAAATCTGGTAAATGGAGAATGGTAACAGACCTTAGAGCAATTAACAAAGTAATTCAGCCAATGGGCTCTCTACAATCTGGAATTCCTTTGCCTACTCTGTTACCAAAAGGATGGACTCTCATAGTTATTAATTTAAAAGACTGTTTCTTTTCAATACCCTTACAAGAAAAAGACAGAGAGAGATTTGCTTTCACAGTGCCTACTTATAATAATTCTCAACCAGTTAAAAGATTTCAATGGAGGGTCCTTCCACAGGGAATGTTGAATAGCTCAACTCTGTGCCAATATTTTGTACAACAGCCATTGGAAGTGGTACGTAAAAAATTTCCTAAATCTATAATTTATCATTATATGGGTGATATTTTACTAGCTGACTCAAATGCAGATACTTTAGAAAGAATGTTTGAAGAAGTAAATAAAATTTTGCCTTGCTGGGGATTACAAATTGCTCCTGAAAAGATACAAAGAGGAGATTCTATTAATTATTTAGGATATAAAATAGCACTACAAAAAATTAGAACTCAAAAGGTGCAAATTAGGAGAGATCGACTACAGACTCTTAATGACTTTCAAAGATTATTTGGAGACATTTCTTATCTAAGAACTGTTGTTGGGGTAAAAAATGATGAACTGAATAATTTGTTTAAAACCTTAGAAGGTGACAAACACTTAAATAGTCCAAGAGAATTATCACCTGAAGCTGAGAAAGAATTGGCCTTGGTAGAAAAGAAAGTACATGAAGGACACGTAGATCAAATTGATCCAAAGCTGGATTGCATTTTGGTTATTTTACCTTCTAGGCATTCTCCAACAGGAATATTAATGCAGAGGGAAGATATTATATTTGAATGGATATTTTTACCAAATAAACCAAATAAAAAATTAAAAACTTATGTGGAAAAAATCTCTGACTTGATTTGGAAAGGAAAATTGAGACTTTGTCAGTTAGCAGGAATAGACCCATCAGAAATTGTCGTACCTTTAACTAAGGAGGACATTGAAAAATTATGAATAGAAAGTGAACCTTGGCAAAAAGCTTGCAGTAATTTTTTGGGAGAAATTAAGAGCAAATATCCCAAAAGCGATAGAATTGATCTTATAAAGAGAGCTGATTGGATCTTGCCTCAAATTGTCCGGGAAAAAACCCATATCTGGAGTTCGTACATTTTATACAGATGTCAACAAACAAGGAAAGGCAGAAAATTTAAGTAAAGTGGTTCAAAGTCCTTATAATTCAGTTCAAAAATCAGAACTGTATGCTATTCTGTTGGTATTAATGGATTTTTCAGAACCTCTCAATGTAGTAACTGACTCTCAGTATGCTGAAAGAGTAGTATTACATATTGAGACTGCAGAATTTATCTCTGATGCTTCAGAATTAACTTCACTATTTATTCAATTACAAGATACAATCAGGAAAAGGAGTCATCCTTTATATATAACTCACATCTGATACCATACTGGTCTGCCAGGCCCTCTAGCACAAGGCAATGATGAGATTGATAAATTATTGATAGGAAATGTGCTGGAGGCCTCAGATGTTTCATAAAAAACATCATGTCAATAGTAAAGGTTTAAAAAAGGATTTTTCCATAACCTGGCAACAAGCCAAAGAAATAGTAAAGAAATGTCCTACTTGTTCCTTCTACAATCAAACGCCATTACCAGCAGGATGTAACCCAAAGGGTACTCAGAGGAATGAAATCTGGCAGATGGACGTGTTTCACTTTGCAGAATTTGGAAAATTGAAATATGTACACCACACCATCGATACTTATTCAGGATTTCAATGGGCAACTGCTTTGAATTCTGAAAAAGCTGATTCTGTAATCACTTATTTGCTAGAAGTTATGGCCATCATGGGTATACCTGCACAAATCAAAACTGACAATGCTCCATCATATGTCTCTGTTAAAATGAAACAGTTTTTTGCTTATTATAATATAAACCATATTACAGGTATACCACATAATCCTACAGGTCAAGCAGTTATAGAAAGATCAAACAGAACTCTAAAGGATATGCTAAACAAACAGAAAGGGGTAACAAAAACCCACAGAAATAGACTGCATAATGCTCTATTAGCTTTGAATTTTCTCAATGCCAATGAGAAAGGAACAACAGCTGCAGAGACATTGGATAATAGAAAAAGCTACAGAATTAAATCAGCCTATATACTTTAAGGATGTGCTGACCTCAGAATGGAAACCAGGATATATGTTACATTGGGGACGAGGTTTTGCTTTTATTTCTACAGGAGAAGATAAGCTGTGGGTACCATCAAAATTGATAAAGGTTCGATTTGAACAAGAGAGACCTCTTAATTAGAGGAGGTGATAGTTCATCAACTAGCATGAACATCCAATTTAAACTAATTTATACCACTATCACATGCCTTTTCATTTAATCAGACAATAACTTGCCAAAAAGGAACATCCCCAAAAAACCTTGGGGAAAGGTTTTTGTTTTTGTCTTTTAGGAGAATGAAGGTTAAGGAATCTGAAGAACACTGGACAAATGAGACAACTGAAGAAAAGGAACAAATCATCTATCCCAGGAAACAGAGTGAAATGGCGTACGGGTATATTATCTAAAAATTTTATGTCTTCCTAAATGTTTGTTTCTGCTTTTCTCTAAAGATTCAACACTATTGGTCTTCTAATTGTCCCAGTTCAATTAAAATTTAAAGCTGACTTTGGAGTTGGAGAATGGCTCTCTCCTTCTTTAAACTCAAGCATGTTGTTAAAAGGAAAATGCAAACTCCCTGTATCATGCCAGAAAAAAAGAGCCATCTTCTGCTATGGGACAGGAGAAAAGCCAAATTAATTAAGGGACTATTCTGTTACTAATCTCAACTCTTTGATTCTATTCTGATTCTTTAAACTTTTCTTAAAGTATGAATTTTATATCAAAATTTACAAGATTAATATATATATTATATATATACATTTTAAACTTTGTTAAGATATGAATGGTCATATAGAGTACTAACTAATTCTAGAAAGAAAAAAGGCTTCAATTAGCTGCATATATATGTCTTTGTGTTCAAGTCTCTTATCAGTTTTCTGCAGGAATTCACGGCCAGGCCTAACATCAATTGAAGTCTCCAGAAGAAGATGGGGTCCCACAACAACAACAATTCCACGTGGACAATAATAACATCACTAAGCTGACAAACATCATCTATAGATCAGCTGTGAACTACAAAGTGCTCAGAGCAATTTTGAGATGACTAGCTGAGATGATCCAGTCTCAAAGACTACTTGAATAAGGATTTGAGATAAACCCTGAACTTTTGGCATTATACACAGACTGGATAATGAAGGATAATATAGTTACCTTTCCTATAATTTAACAATTAACTTAAAATTTTTCTTTTCAGGATAAAGATACCTTTGCCCATACCCAACAGGAAGCAATTTTAAGAATACGATGCCTACATTCCCAAAGAGGTGGTGTGGGGTGGGTGGTTTTTTTTTTTTTTTGTCTTTTAATGGGTTTTGGGTCTGGGATAATTTTCATTGATTAGGGGGGTTGGTTACAAGTTGTTGTCAAGGGTTAGGAAAAGGGCTAAGCAAAGGAGATTAGATTTAAGGTTCTTGTTTAAAAAAAAGAAAAATGTAAATACTTTACATTGGATTGGATTGTTTTATATTGTATACAAATTATATATATTGAAATTGATATTGTTAAAAAATGCTATATGTATATTTCTAATCATACTTATACCGTTCATTTAACAATGTAATGCAATTTTCTGATCCTTGAATGTTGTTATTACCAACTATTAGGATATAAAGAAATGAAAGTTAGTAGTTAGACATTATAATAGAAGTTGTAGTCATATTAGGTATGTTTTCAAGATTGAGCAGATATATTTTAGATAGACAGGTCATCTTCAAACCCTTCAGAGATCTACAGAATATGGCATTTAAAATGTTTTAATAACTTAGAAAAAAATTTTTTTTGTTATGACTATGAGACATGTCGGCTCCTGGCAGTACCAATCTACTTCAGAGAAAATATGGGCATTGAAAAAACTGCAATTGGAGTTAACTTTCATTGTGGCAAAAGTTAGGCACTGGACAACAAAGTATCCTCAAATCAACTGCTGACAAACAGGACAGACAGGACATGAAACAAAGGACTACTGATTCTTGTCAAAACAAGTGTGGTTATGGCTTTATCAAAAGGCATCTTCTGAGGCCAGGACAATATGGCACCATCCCTGAAGTGGCCTTCACAATCCAGAAAAGGTACAGTGCCCTTTTCTTCGAAGGCAGCCGAACAGGCAGTGGGCTGATGGCTTATGATGTGCAGTGGAACAGCAGCTGAAACAGTTATTCTTGAAGAGTAACTAAGCTCATGCCTCTCAATAGTAGAATGGCATTAATAGAGGGAAGTGGAGAAGAACGGGATGCTGAGATGAAGCCATATACACACATAGCCAAGAAGAATAGACAGCTGAATTCAAAAAACATCAACAATTTCCAGAATTTAAAATCCTGAATCATGACATGACACTAGTGGAATTCAGGTGTTTCTGGTATATAGACTGCTCTCACCCAATGTGAGGTTGAACTGTTGACCTTGTGTACATCCTACTTCACAAATGAGTCTGTCAGATATGCTAAGCCTATAGTCTGAAGATGATGCCCCAACACTGCGGAGAAACCTCAGATGACTGTCCAGGCAGCTGGCTGTTTCTGTCAACTCACAATTTTTTGGAAGTTGCTTGCATGTTCTTCCTGTTTTTATTTTTGTTAGCTAATATTATTTCCTTCTTGGGTCTCTGAGGGAGTTGAAGATTAGTTATAGTTGAAGATTAGTTAGGATAGAAAGTGAATTAGATACATTTTGGACTTACCAAAATAGGATAGGTAATGGAATTATTTTCTCTGAATTTGTCAATTACAAATGGACTAGACATTGTTTACGTATTTATTACTTGTATATATTGTATATAGTTATTGTACTTTTGTATATAGTTTTTCTTATGTTAGTTATAAGCTTTTTCCTTTTTTTATTAAAATAGAAAAGGGGAAATATGGTGATATTTTATTTTGTATTAAAATGTTATTTGTATGTTAATAAATAAAGTTGCCCGGGGGTCAGAGCTATTAGCAAGCCATAGGAAAGTTGGGCGGTGGTGGTGCATGCCTTTAATCCCAGCACTTGGTAGGCAGAGCTAGGTAGATCTCTGTGTGGTCAGGGATACAGCCAGCATTGGAGACACACGCCTTTAATCTCAATACCAACCATAGAAGACCTGGAGGTCTGTACAGACAGGCAGTGACGAGGTGGTCATGTGGCTGGGTTTACAACCAATGAGAAGGCAGAACCGAAAGTCTTTATAAAGACTTTAACACAGGAAGCAGCTCTCTTTCGGAGAGGTAGGACCACCGCAGGAGGAAAGGTAAGGTTTTAGCTCTTAGCTCTGACCTCTTGGCTTTCTTCTTTGCATTGGTTCTGTGTTTCTTATTTAATAAGATGGTTGGTTACATCTACACTATGAGGCTATCCTGCATTTCTCTCTGTTTTTCTCCCCTCTATCCTTCTAACTAATATTTCCTGCTGCTCCTACTCAAGAGTACTCTGGGGGAAATGTGGGGGTGAGGGATGGCTCCACACAGAGGGGCACTATTAGGAGGTATGGTTTTGTTGTTATGGGTGTGGCCTTATTGGAAGAAGTGTGTCACTGTGGAGGCAGGCTTTGAGTTCTCATATATGCCCACTCAGTGAATCAGACCACTTCATGTTTCCAAGTCAAGATGTAGTGACTCTCAGCTCCTGCTCTAGCACTGTGTCTGCCTGCCTGTTGCCTTGCTTCTCACCATGATGATAATGAAGTAAACCTCTGAACTATAAGAGAGCCACAAAAATTAAATGTTTTCCTTCATAAGAGTAATAGAAACCCTAACCAAGACAGAGAGAATTTAATATTACACAGTTATCAAGGAAAATAACACAAAAATTCCTCAGTCAGTTAAAAATAGAGTATTCATTGTATACACAAGTGAGTGATTCCAACATCATACGTATGAAAACAACACATGACATATGCTGGTCAAGGACACATCTCCATTCATGTTTACTGAAGCATAATTTAGAGTGCACACAATTAGAAATGACTTGATTGTCCTTCAACACATGAATGCAAGATATTGTATTACTTGATTTTTTTTTATGCAGAGAAAACATTTTTCTTTGGTTTTGAGATTGTAATATAATCATGCCTGCTCTCACATCCATTTCCTCCCTCCAAATTTTCTCATACAGCCGTTCATGGGCTCTTGATTATCAGGAATTTTATCAACAGTAACTGTTGTTAAATGCATCATGCATATATGTGTATGTATATACATATGCATTCCTTCATACATATAAGTACTATTCAATCTTTCAAGAAAGGCAATCCTACTATTTTGAACATACAAATGAATGCAGAGATTTTATTCAGGGATATGAGCTAGACACAAAAAATCAAATGCTGTCTGATCTCAGTCAAAACTGGATCCTAAACAGTCAATCCCCTATCATAAGTTTGAATGGTGACTGTGAGAGGTTGAATATCAGGGTGTTGTGGAATTACTTGTCAAAGAACACATTTCAGTGACAAAAGAGGAATAATTTAAAGAAACACTTCAGGCTGTGTGCAGAACTACTACTACTACTAAATACACAGTGTGGAATGGAAAAATACTTTGTGTATATTTTAAGGATTCCAATAATCAAAATTTTGTAAGGTTATACATAAGAGGCATCTATTTATTTATTTATTGAACATAATTACATGATTTCTCCTTCCATTTATGTACTCCAAAGTCTCCAGTGTAGTCCTCATTGCTCCATTGAAAATCCATGGCCTCTTTTTTCATAAATTGTTGCTACCTATCTGACATATATACATATACAAAAATTTGATTTGTCTTATACTATATAATAATTATCCATAATATATAACAGTATATCAACTGTATTTCTGATTAATAGTATTACAGGAGAGAGGAAGAAGTGTATAAATCAAGTATGATTCTATTTCATTGTGAATTTTTACAAAATGTAGATGGGAAAGGAGGTACCAGAGTCCACTAATAGCAGAACACAGATTACTGTTTGGGAACCCTAATATTTTGAATGGTTGTGGTGGGAAATGATCTTCTGTACTTGTCTGGAACGTCCTTACTCCTTTCTCCATCTTCATAATTATTTCTACAAGGAGGAGAGAGGAGACCAGGAAGTCAGGATAGATACAAGTTCACTGTGCTTCTGAATGGCAGACACTAGAAACTGACACCCTCTTGTGAAATCATTGTATGAAATATTACAAGTGCATGCTTTGGGGGGGCCAGCTATGGCTTTTTCTCAGTGTTTATAATGTTTATCTGTGTCTTCCAAAACAGCAATCTAAATCAAACAATTTGGATTGATGACCCATAATTCTGTCTCTGGCTATGGCGCTCTTCAAAGCCACTGTGGACTATTATGAAATCATAGAGGTCGGGGAAGATGGAAAGAAACAAACATATTTTCCACCAGCATAGAGGATGCAGGTGCAGAGCCCCAGGACTATGAGATCCCCAGAGCACATACGTGAGAGGGGAAAAGAAGCAAGAAAAGCCAGCACATTCAGGGCCACTCTAGTTACAGTTAGAGGAGAAGCTCAGCACTCTGCCTTACCCTCAGTTGTCTGGACTTTGCTTCTGTCTGTGCCCTCGTCTTGTATGAGAACCATAGACTATGTGCAGCTTGAGAGCCTGATGCAACATCAGGAGCCAGCTGTAGCATACAGAGTCTCCTCTGATACTGTCGAGGTCTGAGCCTGTTCCATGACCTAAGCCAATCATCTCCTCTACAGCTCAGCCTAGTTGCAGGACATTGTCTCTGTGTGGTGCAGACCCTGACATGTCCCTTCCTTTGCTTTGTCTCTTCTTACTCCTGCAGTCTTTGTTTACATTAGGTGAAATGAATCATCAGAGATGCTTTGATTACTGGAAGCCCAACACCTACATGAAGGCTGACATGATCCTAGGTGCATTTGTCCCCATTTACATCACACTAGAAGGATTCGACAAAAGCCATATATTTTTTGAGATCAAACCGGATATATTTGATAATTTTCTGTAAGTATTTGTGTGACTGTGCTAAAGGTATTCTGGCTACATGACAGTGCGTGCTCCTCTGTGCACATGTAATTCCTTTGAGTATAATGAACTGTATACACAGAAATGTGACACTCGGTTGTAAACTTTCCTCCTTCATTATGCATCTTACAGACCTTTGCTTTCCTCTTGTTTATTTTTCAGTCAGGTAGAGATCAAAGGGGGAAAACAACTTCTGTGTCTGTCCATTCTGTGACTCCATGGAAAGTCTTATATTATTTTCACACATTGACTCTAACATGACAAGGAGAGGCTCCACCCTGTTCACATATATTTGAGAATCTAAATGAATCCTGTCAGAATGTCTGTTTCTTTCTACAGACCTGGATAGTTTCTGCTAAATCCCCATGTCCTTAGTACATAGTTTAGCATCTCCTCTCCCTCAGGTTCTTGCATTGGTCTCTTTAAAATATCTCAGAGTTTGGACACTGTGGTCATGTTTATTACTTATTACTTCCTTATTGATATTTTAATGCAGTGTTCTGAAATCACATCCTTCATGCCTGATATTCTGTCTTCTGCTTAGTTCTTCTGTGGTCACTTTCCCCTGTGTTTTTATTGGAGGTTTTGTGTTTTTTATTTCCAACATTTCTATCTGTTCTTCACCACCCCCCGGAATAATCTCAGTTTCCATTTAGGATTTGACTTTCTTGGTACTGAGTCTTTGATATGTATATATATATATATATATATATATATATATATATATATATATATATATATATATATATATATATATAAATTGCTGTTGTTCTTGTCCCTCAGCCTTTGTTTTCCTGTACAGTGTTGCATCTCGTCTCAATGCCCAGTTGGTTTTACTTGCTTGTTTCTATCTTCTTTTAGGACATCATCTTTTTGCCTTTTGAACGACACATCTGGCACTTGGTCTCTCTCAGTATCTTTGAGTTCATTTGTTGGTTTGTTATGATATTGTGGAGGATTTACTTGGTCTTGCTTTTTCATATGTCCTACTTTTTTTCTATTGTTGCTATTGTTGGTACCTTTGTTCATTTGAACATCAATTCTAGATTAAGATGGTCCTCTACTGAGAAATATCTTCTTTTTTTTTTTTTTTTATGGGTCACTGAGGCTTTTATTTTGCATGTAGAACCGCTGGGGCAGGGATCTTACCTGCGGCCACCCTAAAGATTACAATGGGCTTCAGACACTTAGCTTGGAAGTGAGGTGACAGAAACAATGATTCAGACCAATCACATGATTACAAGGCTGGGATTTCCAGCAGGCTCCAGGTGGTCAGGTGTGGCTGTCTAAGGACGTCTAAGGAAGCCGCGGTATGGGAGGGACAAGCGCTGGGCCAGCTTTGAGCCGCCTCGTTGACATCAGGGACAGGGTCGAAGCAGCCGGTGGCTCCAGGGATCTCCACACACACTTTACTTGGCCAGGGGGTTCCTGAAGCACCTGCCGGCAAACTTGGCCTTGCCGCCCAGCTCTTCCTCGATTCTAAGGATCTGATTGTACTTGGCCAGGCGCTCAGATCGGCATGGGGCACCAGTCTTGATCTGCCCAGTGCAGAGTCCCACAACCAGGTCAGCGATGAAAGTATCCTCAGTCTCCCCAGAGCGATGGGACACCATGACACCCTAACCATTGGACTGGGCCAGCTTACACGCCTGCAGAGACTCGGTCACAGAGCCAATCTGGTTCACTTTGAGCAGGAGGCAGTTGCAGGACTTCTCACTCACAGCCTTGGCAATCCTCTTAGGGTTGGTTACCGTGAGATCATCCCCAACCACCTGGATGCCTGAACTAGCTGTGAACTTCTTCCAGGCCTCCCAGTCATCCTGGTCGAAGGGGTCTTCGATGGACACCACTGGATAGTCCTGGATGAAGGACTTATACAGGTCAGCCAGCTGGTCGGGCGTGATGTACCTGCTGGCATCATCAGGAGATTTGAAGTCCAGGTCATACTTGCCAGACCGGAAGAACTCAGAGGCAGCCACGTCCATGCCGATGACAACCTGGTCGGTGTAGCCGGCCTTCCCAATTGCGTTCTTCAGCAGCTCCAGGGCCTCTTTGTTCTCCAGGATGTTGGGTGCGAACCCGCCCTCATCACCCACATTGGTGGCATCCTTCCCGTATTTCTCCTTGATGACATTCTTCAGGTTGTGATAAACCTCTGCCCCAATGCGCATGGCTTCCCGGAAACTGGACGCCCCCACGGGGAGGATCATGAACTCCTGCATGGCCAGCTTGTTGCCAGCATGAGAACCGCCGTTGATCACATTGAAAGCTGGAACCGGCAGGATGACTTCAGGGTTGCCAGCCAAGTCAGCGATGTGACGGTAAAGGGGCACTCCCTTTTCTGCGGCACCAGCTTTGCAGACAGCCAGGGACACTCCCAGGATGGCGTTTGCACCAAATTTGGATTTATTTTCAGTGCCATCCATCTCAATCATCAGTTTGTTGATCTTCTCTTGTTCCACAACACTCAGTTTCTTGCTAACCAGAGCAGGTGCGATAGTTTTATTGATGTGCTCAACAGCCTTTGAGACACCCTTCCCCATGTAGCGAGTCTTATCATTGTCACGGAGTTCTAGGGCCTCATAGATGCCTGTGGAGGCACCACTGGGCACGGCAGCACGGAAGAGACCTTTTGAGGTGCAGAGGTCAACCTCAACAGTGGGGTTCCCACGGGAGTCAAAGATCTCTCGGGCATGGATCTTGAGAATAGACATGGTTTGTTTCTTGCAGCCGGGTTGCTGTGCAGGAAACGAACAGATGTTTCTGCCGAGAAATATCTTCTTTAAGGTCCAATCCATGCACTGCTCTGTGAGCGGGAAACAGTCTTCTAGGTCTGTAGTCCTGGTAGTTGTGGTATTATGGAGTATGTGAAAAGAAAAATACCAACATACATGCCTAATTTATTTAGGACTTAAAATTCTCTTAGGAATGCTTTTACAGGATGGAAAGACTGTATGTAGTTCAGTATCCTGCTACAGCAGGAGGTGGATTGAGTCCCAAGGCCAGGAGAAGGAGAGAGTCTATCTTCAGGGATAGGCAGTAGGGAGGAAAGCTTGAACTGTTAACTGACAGGAGCTTTTTTCAGGAGTCTGTTTGATCTGTCATAGGTGGATCCAAGTCACGACTGCCTGAAGCTTACATTAATTTTTTTAAGTTTACTTACGGAGATAAAAGTTTTAGATATATTGTCATGAACACTGTCTGTAATCAGTGCTTAAATCCTCATTGTATAAAAGAACAAGACCAGTATTTGTTTTTTTTTTTATTAATTTATTTTGCAATACAATTCAGTTCTACATATCAGCCACGAATTCCCTTGTTCTCCCCCCTCCCGTCCCCCTCACCTTCCCCCCCCCCATTCCCATCTCCTCCAGGGCAAAGCCTTCCCCACAGACTGAGGTCAACCTGGTAGACTTAGTCCAGGTAGGTCTAGTCCCCTCCTCCCAGGCCGAGCCAAACAATCCTGCATAGGCCCCAGGTTTCAAACAGCCAACTCATGCAATGAGCACAAGATCTGGTCCCCCTGCCTGGGTGCCTCCCAAACAGATCAAGCCAATCAACTGTCTCATCCATTCAGAGGGCCTGATCCAGTGGGGACCCCTCAGCCATTGGTTCATAGTTCATGTGTTTCCATTCAAGACCAGTATTTGTATACAGCTGGGGTAGACTTGTACTTTATAGACTTAGTAAAAACTTGGGGACCCAAAGGATGGTTCTCAGTTACAAAAGTGAATACTTTTTCTTTTGGCCAAGTTTTATACACACACACACACACACACACACACACACACACACACACACACACACACAAACTACATATGTGTGTGTGTGTGTGTGTGTATATATATATATATATGACATGGATATTTTCAGCACAGTCAGCAGCACTTTTAAGTCTATGTTTAGTAAACAATGAAAGGAAATTAAAAATTTTGGCCTGTGACTATGATAATAGTAGCCAGTGCTTTACCAAGGCTAGATTAATATCTTATTAGAACTCCACATACTACTAACATAAAACTCTGAAACTTAGAAATCTTTAAGTCTTATTTTCACATACCTTAAGTCACTTCCTCAGACCTTTGCAACTTGTGTGTACATAATATATCCCTTCCTAAGACCCTCAAACTTATATAAACTTTAATCCTTTTTTTCTATCCAATCATATATAGCTGATTAATAGGAAGAATGATTGAAAAGCAAGTTCATTTAATAAATGAATAGTAAAAAGTTTTTTTCTTTTTGCCAAGTAATAGCATGATAGCTTTAGTTTGGTTTTCATTTAAACCTAGTTTGTGAGGATATCTTTTTCAGTGTGAAGCCTGTCAGCAAGATGACCCTGTCTGTGAGTCTGCCTTCTTCAGTAGATGACCTATTATCTTAAAAATAAACAGGATACAATTTTCATATATTATGTGGACTGACCATGCAGCTGCAGCCTTGTTGGGAGGAGCTGGGTAGGTCTGCTTGCTTCTGTTAAACATATAAAACAACAACTTGTTAGTAACACCATCAGAAATCAGAGAGACAAATTTGAGCAGGAAGTATATATAATCAAAACTGCCCCTGTATCAGTTAAAGTGACAGAGACTTCCCTGATACCTAAGCATCCATCTAGAATCCTCCATGGTGATCTCTGTGACTCTGTTGGGAGCAGGGTTGTCACTTTTTGGATGTCACACAAGACACTATTAAGACTTTGGCTGCCACACAGGGAAGCATCTGCCTTCAAACACCAGACTCATGTGGTCTAAGTGAAGTTTCTGTGAAGGAGGAATTAGGGAAAACTGACCTACCTTGGCTGGGCAGAGTAGGGCATTCAACTCAACAGTGTCCACATGTTCATGGGGACCTGGTGGTGGGTAAATTGTGTGCCAGGTATGAGCCCTGTTGTCCACATTAGCACAACTGAGGAAAGGCCAAGGTGGAGTATGTTCTTCCAACATATTTGTGAATAGTCTTAGAAGCTGATTCTAGAAGCTGGTTTTTTTGTATATCAGGGGAAACTTTTTTTTGTTAAATACTCTACATTCCATATTCAGCAGATCTCTCTGAGCAGTGTGAGGGACATCATCTAATTTATTAACTATACCTGATTTTAAACAAACTTATTTTCAGTTACTTGCTTCATGCTTGTCCTTGATAACATGTACAGAAGGCTATGGCTTGCCCCTCTGTAAATGAATTACAATTATTTATACTCAGCATTACCAAAACCCTAGTTTGGAGCACAGTAAAAAATTTAATCATTTATAAAGTAACTGACTGTTGCTTAGATTCTAATGGCTCCCTTGGGGGAGGGGGTGAGAAGGCATGGCATCAACAGCACAGACACCAAGAGTCCATTGAAGGCAAATAACGAATTCCCTTATTTAATAACAGGGAAGGCCTTATATACCCTCCTCCCAGTGCTCAGTCTGTGTGGTCATCCCTCATTGGATGGGCATGATCAGGAACTTAGGCAGGGACTGTTGCTATGTCCTAGGCAGACTCTGCATGATCAGGAACTCTGACAGCAGTCAGGACCTCTGACAGTGACCAGGAACTCTGATAGCTCCTATTGCTAGGCCCTCAGTCAGACTCCAGGTTGGCTCCAGGTTGGAAGTACATTATGTGCATGCCTTGGCTACTGGTCTGAGCCAATTTCCTTGACCCCATGGGCCTGTCTAACTACAACTGACCATTAACTTGCATGTATTAATTATCTTCTGCAATTTATACCAAGTTCATAGTTTGTATAAGATTAGAATTTTACAGTTTTATCCCTGTCAATCTGAGCCTTAAAATTTTGAATTGAAGATTTAATTGAAGACCCTTTAGCATCAAAGTAAAACCTTAAACCATAAATACAGTAGACATTGTACAGTTTTGGCTTCTTTGTCAAAAATCAGATGTCCATAGGCATGTGGATTAATGTCAGGTCTTCAGTTTGATTCTGTTGGTCCACATACCTTTTTTTTATGCCAATAAAAAGCTGTTTTTATGACTATAGCTCTAGTAGAGCTTGAGGACAGGGATGGTGATGCCTCCAGAGGTTGCTTTATTGTACAGGTTTGTTTTATTTATCTTGGGTTTTTTGTTTTTCCATATGAAGTTGAGTATTGTTCTTACCAGGTATGGGAAAAATTGTGTTGGGATTTTGATGGAGACTGCATTCAATCTGTAGATTGCTTTTGGTAAGATTGTCATTTTAACTATGTTAATCCTACCTATCAATGAGAGTGGGAGATCTTTCCATTTTCTGATATCGCCTTCAGTTTCTTTCTTCAAAGACTTGAAGTTTTTGTGATACAGGTCTTTCACTTGCTTAGTTAGAGTTACCCCAAGGTATTTTATATTATTTGTGGCTTTTGTAGGGGATGTTTCTCTGGTTTCTTTCTCAGCCCATTTATCATTTGTATGTAGGAGAGCTAAATTTTTATTGAGTTAATCTTGTATCCTGCCACATTAATGAAAGTGTTTATCAGCTGCAGAAGTTCCCTGGTAGAATTTTTGGGGTCACTTATGTATACTATCATATTGTCTACAAATAGCGAAAGTTTGACTTCTTCCTTTCCAATTTGTATTCCTTTGATCTCTTTTATTTGTCTTCTTGCTCTGGCTAGAACTTCAAGTATTATATTGAATAGATATTGGGAGAGTAGACAGCCTTGTCTTGTTCCTGATTTTAGTGGAATCACTTTGAATTTCTCTCCATTTACTTTGATGTTGGCTGTTGGCTTGCTGTAAATTGCCTTTATTATGTTTATGTATGTTCCTTGTATTACTGATCTCTCCAAGACCTTTACCATGAAGGGGTGTTAGATTTTGTCAAAGGCCTTTTCAGCATCTAATGAGATGATCATGTGTTTTTTTTTCAGTTTTTTTATATGGTATATTACACTGACAGATTTTCGTGTGTTCAACCATCTTTGCATCTCTGAGGTGAAGTCTACTTGATCATGGTGGATAATTTTTTGATGTGTTCTTGGATTTGGTTTGCCAATATTTTATTGAGTATTTTTGCATCAATGTTCATGAGGGAGATTGGTCTGTAACTCTCTTTCTTTGTTGCATCTTTGTGTGGCTTGGGAATCAGAGTAACTATAGCCTCACAAAAGGAGTTTGGTAATGTTCCATCTGTTTCTATTGTGTGGAACAATTTGAAGAGTATTGACATTAAATGTTTTTTGAAAATCTGGTAGAATTCTGCTTCAAAACCATCTGGTCCTGTGCTTTTTTTGATTGGGAGACTTTTAATGACTGTTTCTATTTCCTGAGGGGATATTGGTCTATTAAAATTGTTTATCTTATCTTGGTTTGACTTTGGTATATGGTACCTAAACAGAAAATTGTCCATTTCTTTTAAATTTTCTAATTTTGGGGAGTACAGGTGTTTGAAGTATGACCTGGTGATTCTCTATATTTCCTTGTTGTCTGTTGTTATGTCTCTCTTTTCATTTCAGATTTTGTTAATTTAGATGCTCTCTCTCTGCCTTTTGGTTAGCTTGGATAAGGGCTTGTTTATCTTGTTGATTTTCTCAAAGAACCAACTCTTTGCTTTATTGATTCTTTGATTTGTTTTCTTTGTTTCTATTTTATTGATTTCAACTCTCAATTTGATTATTTCCTGGCAACTATTCCTCCTGGGTGAGTTTGCTTCTTTTTGTTCTAGAGCTTTTTAAGTGTGCTGTTATGTCACTAGTGTGAAATTTCCCCAACTTCTTTATGTGGGCATTTAGTGCTATGAATTTTCCTCTTAGCACAGATTTCATGGCATCCCATAAGTTTGGTATGTAGTACATTCATTTTCATTGAATTCTAGGAAGTCTTTATTGGCTTTCTTTATTTCTTTCTTGACCCAGTGGTGATTCAGTTGGGCATTATTCAGTTTCCATGAGGTTGTAGGCTTTCTGTAATTTTTGTTGTTGAAATCTAACTTTAAGCCATGGTGGTCCAATTGAATACATGAGGTTATTCCATTTTTTTGTATCTGTTGAGATTTGCTCCGTGACTGAGTATCTGGTTGATTTTAGAGAAAGTTCCATGGGGTGCTGAGAAGAATGTATATTCTTTGTTGTTAGGGTAGAATGTTCTGTAGATATCAATTAAGTCCATTTTAGTCATAACATCTGTGAGGTCCCTTATTTCTCTGTTAAGTTTCGATCTGACAGATCTATCCAGTGGTGAGAGTGGGGTGTTGAAGTCTCCTACTATTAATGTGTGGGGTTTGATGAGTGATTTAAGCTTTAGTAATGTTTCTTTTACATATGTGGGTGTTTTTGTATTTGGGGCTTAAGTGTTCAGAATTGAGACTTCATCTTGGTGGATCTTTCCTGTGATGAATATGTAGTGTCCTTCCTGATTGATTTTAGTTTGAAGTCTATTTTGTTAGATATTAGGATAGCTACACCAGCTTGCTTCTTAAGTCCATTTGATTGCAAAGACTTTTCTCAGTCTTTCACTCTGAGGTAGTGGCTATCTTTGAAATTGAGGTGTGTGCAGCAGAAGAATAGTTCCTGATTTTGTATCCATTCTGTTAGCCTATGCCTTTTTATAGGAGAATCGAGTCCATTGATATTAAGGGATGTTAATAACCAGTGATTTTTTTGGTTATAGTGTGTGTATATTTTCCTTCTTTTGGGGTTATCTGTTGCTTGTAGTTTCAAGGGTACATCTGACTTCCTTAGGTTGGAGTTTTCCTTCTAGTGCTTTCTGTAGGGCTGGATTTGTGGATAAGTATTATTTAAATCTGGTTTTGTCTTGTAATGTCTTGTTCAGTCTGTCTATGGTGATTGAAAGTTTTGCTGGGTATATTAATCTCGGCTGGCATTCATTATCTCTTATTGTCTGCATTACATCTGTCCAGGACCTTCTGGCTTTCAAAGTCTCCATTGAGAAGTCAGGTGTTATTCTGATGGGTCTGCCTTTATAAGTCACTTGACTGAGAAAGGAGAAACTTTGCTGCTCTTAATATTCTTTCTTTATTCTGTATGTTTAGTGGTTTAATTATTATGTGGTTAGAAGACTTTTTTTGGGGGTTCTAGTCTATTTGGTGTTCTATAAGCTTCTTGTATCTTCATAGGTATTTCCTTCTTTATGTTGGGAAAGTTTTCTTTCATGATTTTGTTGAATATATTTTCTGTGCCTTTGAGTTGGTATTCTTCTCCTTCTTCTATCCCTATTATTCATAGGTTTTGCCTTTTCATGGTATTCAAGATTTCCTGGACATTTTGTGTTATGATTCTTTTGGCTTTACTGTTTTCTTTGACCAATGAATCTATTTCCTCTGCTGTATCTTCTATACCAGAGATTCTCTCTTCCATCTCTTGTATTCTGTTGGTTATGCTTGCATCTGTGTTTCCTGTTTGTTTAATCAGATTTTCTATTTCCAGCACTTCCTCTGTTTGTGTCTTCTTCATTGTTTCTGTTTCCCTTTTCAGGTCTTGAACTGTTTCCTTCACATGTTTAATTGCTTTTTCATGGTTTTCTTTAAGGAATTTATTGATTTCTTCCAATTTTTTGTTTGTCTTTCCCTCAATTTCTTTAAGGGAAAATTTCATTTTCTCTTTAAAGGCCTCTAGCATCTTTATCAAGTTATTTTTAAGGTTACCTTCTTCTGCTTCTTCTACATTGTGATGTTCAGGTCTTGCTGTTTGTTGTAGGAGGGCTAGGTTCTAGTGATGCCATATTGTTCTTTATGTTGTTGTATGTATTTTTCCACTGGTGTCTACCCATCTCTTCCTCCAATAGTTGCAAGAGGTGCCTGTGTCCAAGTGAGCTGCTCTTGGTCCACTCTGTTCTTTCTGTGTCTGTGTCGCAGGGGGGCCCTTCTGGGTCCAATCTTAGCTCTTGGTCTAATTGAAGCTGGCAGATTCTATATGTCAGGGAACTTCTCTTGGTTCAGTCCAAGCTAGCTGATTCTGTGACTCAGGGGGCCTCTCTTGGTCTTATCAGGGCTCTTGGTCCAGTCAGAGCTGGCAGATTCTATGTCTCAGGAAGCTTTTTTTGGTCCAATATGAGCTAGCAGATTGTGTGTCTCAGGAAGCTACTGGTATCCTAGGGTGATGGGTCTTGGGGTAGGGCATGGGTCTTGTAGATTGCTGGGTCCTATGGGGAGTTTTGGTAGGGGAGCCTGATGCAGGAATCTTACCTCCTGGCCAGCAACTTTTGGTCCAATGAGAGCTGGCATTTTTCATGTATCAGGAAGTTACTGGTGTCGCAGGTGGATGGTTATTGTGGTAAGGTGTGGGTCCTGTAGAATGCAGGGTCCGATGGGGGGTTTTGGTGGAGGAGCCTGCTCACAGGAGTTTTTCCTACTGGCTGGCAACTTGGGCAGAGTTGAGCGGGGCTTTCCAGGCCTGGCTGTGTCCCAGAGCCTGGATCCTTGAGGCAGCACTCTTTGGGTGGGAGAACTGTCACTCACCTCTTGGTCCAATGAGAGCAGGTGGATTCCTTGTCTCTGGAATTTACTGGGGTCACAGGCAGATGGGTATTGGGGTAGGGCATTGGTCTTGTAGATTGCAGGGTCCAATGGGGGATTTTGGCAGGGGAGTCTACACACAGGACTTTTTCTTGCTGGCCAGCAACTGGGACAGAGTTGGGTTGGGGTTCTTGGGGACTGGCTTTGTCCCAGGGCCTGGACCTAGAGGCAGGACTCTCTGGGTGGGAGAATAGTCACTCACCTCTTGGTCCCATGAGAGCTGGCAGATTCATCAAACATTTGCTGTAAGTTCTGTTTTCCACAAACAGTAATTGAATTAAAGTCACATATACAGTGTGCTGTGTCAGATGGATCTTCCAGAACAAGAGTTAAATTAAAGTTACACAGAAGCAGGATATAGATTTTTAATCTCTTAATCCTTTTTAAAAATAAATTTTAACCTGACTTTTTTATTACAGATTTTTACAGATTTTTAAACCACATTCAATGAATTTACAAACCCTGAGATAGAGAAAGTTTAAAAACATAAAGATAAAATTTATACTTTAGTAAAAGTTTTAGGGATCTAAGACAGGGGAGTAGATTATCAGCCTTGATCTGTATTGGGAATAATTTAATTTTTAGCTGTTTTTAAACATGCAACATCTTTTCCTGTGCTATTCTGTTTTCTTTATTTCTCTTGTTGAGGTGGCTCACCTGACACAGGACAGATTTGAAAGAAACTCTTAAACAGGATGCTCAGGTCTGGAGGGGGAGAACTAAAACCCACTCCCACACTTTATTTATAGAATACAAGAGCATGAAACAATTTTAGTATTATCCATACCCCAAAAGATATATGAATGTTTGTAAAACTGTATCCAGTGATGAGAGAAGGGACTGGAGCAAGCAGAGAGGAAACAGGGCTCTGAGATAACACAAGAGCAGGGAGCTAAGACCAGGAGATAAGAGATTTTTGAGAGAAGAAAGAGAGAGAGAGAGAGAGAGAGAGAGAGAGAGAGAGAGAGAGAGAGAGAGAGAGAGAGAGAGAGAGAGAGTTTAGTTTGGGATCATATGCTTTTGATGACAGAAATTGTTACAGTCTGTGGGCATTTGGAAATCTAGTGTGACATTTATGGTCACTGAGCTGTCCTGAGGCTAAGCCATTTGCAAAAAGACAACTAGGATTAATGGAATCTCTAAGTCTGAGGAGGAAAAGAGATTGGAGAAGGCATGTGAGGAGTATGCAGAGCAAGCTCCACAAGTAAGGAGGGAACACACTGGCAGGGAGAGCAAGGATGTGAGAGAGACAGATAAGTGTCCCGGTGATAAGAATTTCAGTCATGGGTGTCTTCAAGTGACCCAGAGATTTGTCAGAAGAAAATGTCTGAAATAACAAAGGAGCAGCATCCCTTTCCATGTGATGGGCTCTCTTTCTTATGTCCTTCCTGGAATAGCTTACCTGCTGTTTGATTCCTTTGGTTCATAATTTTCCTGCAGTCCTGCTCTCTAACATACACGTTCTATACTTTCTATCACTCAGGACATGTGGCAGACTAAATATAGTACTCATAAAAATATCTCAGACAATATATTTTGATCTTTCTGATGCCTAACACCTCAATATTTAAGATACAATTCTATCATTTCCTCTTTCATTTTCTACCTCCAACTCTATCCTGTCCTCCCAGTTCCACTCCCTCTCAAATTAATTTTGTTTTATTATTTTTATGAAGAAGGGTGCACACGTATATAAATATATAAGTACACAAATATAACCAGCTGAATCAATTGTTTCATGTTGAGTATTGCTTTTGTGTCATAGGAAAAACCTCAGCCCTCAGATCAAACAGAAGAAGAGACAATTCATTCTAGAACCAAATTTGAGTGACTATGGCTGGTGAACACAGATTTGGCTGACCCCAGACACCTTGTTCCAAGATGGGGGCAGTTTCATGAAGTTTTCGTAGTAAAATATAAGAAATTTGTAAATCAAAAGATTAGTGGAAACAACAGAGAGGAAGTCACTGGCAAGATGGGAAAACTTATCCCACAGACCCAAGATGCTATGCGATGTCGTTTTTGGCTTTTAGGTTGTTGGAAGTCAGTTGTCTCATAAGTTAGTAGATTTCAAAAGTATTTAATTAACTAGTTATAGGAGGTTAGCTCACCTGCAATCATGTCCAAGAAATGGTAGCCTGGAATAAGTTAATGAGTCTCTAGACCTACAACACTTCAACCTCTCCATATCACAGAAGTTCTATTCAGCCAGTCTGCAGACACAGCACTTTCCAGGGATTCTCACATATGCATTTATAAACATGCATACAATTATACACATGTATGCATTTGTACACATGTATGTATTTATACAAAAATATACAATTATATTCACGTGTATGCATTTATACACATGCTTATACTTCTACACATGTATATTTATTCACATGTATGCATTTGTACACATTTGATGTTTTGTACGCATGTATGCATTTATAGAAATTCATAATTCATACACAAGTATTCATTTATACACATACATGCATTTATACACTTGTATTCTTTTATAAGCATGCATTTACTATAGCATGCTATACATGCATATATTTATACATATGTATGCATTTATAAACCTGCATGCATTTATACTCATGCATACATTTATATACACATATGCATTTTACACATGAATACATTTATACACATCTATGCATTTTTACGATATATGTATTTATATACATGCATACATTTATATACATGTATTCATTTATACACATGCTCACATGATTACACATGCATACATGTGTACACATAGATGCACTTATGCACATGTATTCATTTATACACATGCATACATGTGTACACATGTATACATTTATAGCCATGTATACACTTTTACTGCTGACTATTTGGTATTGGATAATCCCTGGGGAAGAATAATTTCTTCCTCCCTTGATTGCTGTCAGTTGCCAGGTTTTGAACAACAGATTCTCTCTTAACAGAGGATCTAGCCATAGACCTCAAATTAACACAGTGTAAACAAACTGCATTTCTTCCTGCTGCCCACAGGCCTCTAGGTAGATTCTGCTTCAACAGAACCCAGGGGACTTGAGCCTCATGAATTCTCTTACTTGTCTGCAGTGGGACTAGCCAGGCTCTCATCTAACCCAGGTTTTGAAAATAGCTCCCAGGGACCGCTCCCCAACCATCAAATGACATGTGTGAGACAGTTCAGTCCAACTTCCTGCTTCCAAAGTTTCCTTTCCTCTCATTCTGAGCACTCTTCACTGCCTTTATTGATTTGGGGGCTTTTCCTCTTTTCATATTCTATTTCCACTTACTTTGATTCTTTCACTGGCTTACACAGGAGACTCTATCCCTCATTTAATCTGCAAGCTTAGAGAAATTCTCTTTTCTTGCTTTATTAGTTTTTTGATTGTTGTTTTTTTTTTATTTTATGTCTATGAGTGTTTTCCCTATATGTCTATCTGGGCACCATGTTTGTGCCTTCTGACTGAAGAGGCCAGAGGAGAACACATAATTTCCTAAAACTGGTGTTGCACACACTTGTAACCCAAAGAGTAGCTTCTTTGACCTGTTAGAGTGCTCCCCAAGAGCAGCAAGTAGTCTTAACCTCTCAGTCACTTCTCAAGCCCCAGAAGCACTTCCAAAAAGGTTTATTTATTTTTATGTCAGGTGTTTGAGTGGTTTACTTATTATATATGTGTGTATGCCACATGTGTGCCTTGGGCCCAAATATGCTAGAAGAGGAGCTCCTGACTGGATCTACAGATGGTTCTGAGCCACCATGTAGGTTCTGGGATTGTTGCAAGGTTTTCTACAAGAGGAGGCAGAATGCCTAATGCCTAGCTATCTGTCTATCTCCATAAGAAACCCTTTAACACTAGGCGTGCATGCAAACAAAATTATTACACTTTTCAAGAATGAGTATGAAATCAAATCATCACAAAATAAAAGGATATGAAACTCTTATTCACAATCCTAGAGAGAACATTAGTGTCTTCCCTTGCCCAATGCTTCCATGAATAGAAACATCATAAGCACCATGTACTGATTAGCCACAGGACACAGACAAGTGACACTAAATCCACACTATGCTCTTCAAGAAACCAAGTACTGAGACTTCATGAGTCATTCCATGATGTTTCTGAGCTGTCAGGGGCTCATTCACACAAGCTTTATGTGTCAGAAAAGAAGTCAGAGCTTAATGACTTCTAATTTCCTGAATTTGCTAAGGAGTTTCTAAGAACAATGGCCTGATGTGCACAACATTCTTCCCCTCCTATTTAGAGGGAGATGGAAAAACTATCAATATTTGCTGGCCTTCTACTTTGCCATTGAGGAGATCAATAAGGATGTCCACCTGCTTCCCAATGTGACCTTGGGGTTCCACCTCTACAATGCCTTTAACTCCCACCGGAGAATCTTGGAGGGCCCTCTGATGTGGCTGTCTGGAAGGAGTGAGTTTATCCCTAACTACAAATGCAAAACTCAACACAAAGCTCTTGGAATCATTGCGGGAACCAGGCCTGAATTTTCTGCTTCAATTGGAACACTTTTAGAGCTCTACAAAGTTCCACAAGTAAGTTTTGGTGTCCATAATCACATAAAAAATCTGACCAAAAGAAAATGGAGAAGTTGTCTATGTTTGCTGCTGGTGGTTTCAAATGTAAGTGAAAGAATTACATGGATCCTGCTGTGGTAAACAGTGGAGTGTGATGAAAAACATGAGCAGTAAATACTGTGGATTTGTAAGAAGATCACTTAGTAATATTCATGATTCTATCTCCAGTCATTGGCAAGATATACTGTGGGAGCTCATAGCTGAGTGCTGTTCGTAAGTCAAACATACAACCCAGATAACTAACTGCCCAAGCTGGGGTATAAACATCTTATAGTTAATCCTGTGTTCAATGACTGACAGATAGAGGAATAGTAAGTTCAGGACATGTAAACAAATCTGGGACAATCCTTGGGCCATCACAAATGAAAATGTTCCAAGGAGTTTATTTTCTCATTCTGGAAAGTAGTTCTCAGAGTACCACTCACAGAGAACATCCACTTATACATCCCAACATTTAGCTCTTGCCAGGCACTACTGAAGCAAAGCAACCATCAGTAGGCATCACTGCAAATAGAGAAAATATTTGGTGAGTGCCTTACTCATGGATAATCAAAATTAGAAAACCAGACAGTGTAAAACTGATTATTATCACTCAGTGAAACAATTCATACATTTACTGTATCCTGAAGTAAGAAAAAATTATATACGCAGGAATTTCCATCTATCTCAGAGATTTGCATTTTACAATAGTTTCTTGGTAATGACTTTGTCAAATCTATCATTTGGGAAGTATAATGCAACAATGCTTGGTGAAATTCCCCCAGATATTCATAATTTGCTCTTTTCTAATGCAAGAGAGAAATCTGTGAAAAAATGTCTTATTTATATTCCTGAAGGCAGAGGTTCTAGGGAAGGTGATATCCTGTGGTCAGAGTAAAGCACTTGGTAATGCTTCTGCAGTCTATCTCTACACCCCATACTCTGTTCCATTGTTATTGGTACAAGAGAAATCCATGATGCCTTTCAAATCTCACATGAACAGAATATTGTTCACTCACTTGCTTCAGAACTCATAGTAATTTTAGAGCTCATAGTACTTGACAAAGACTGTATTCCATCACACAATGAGAGAGAGAAGCTAATATCACAGAAGACAGTCTCCTTACCAACATTCAGTTTCCTGATCCCCTTATGCTTATAATGAACTCACTTCCTCTCTAAGGGTGAAGACTCCAAATACCTAGAAACTCAGAATCTCCTTTTTTCTGTTTGCTTCTACAGGTCACATATGGAACTTTTGATTCTATGCTAAGTGACAAAGATACATTCCCATCCCTTTACCAGATGTCTCCTAAAGACACAGCTCTAACCCAAGGGGTGACCTCTCTACTGCTGCACTTTGGCTGGAAGTGGGTAGGGCTCATCGTGTCTAATGATCTGAAAGGAAAGGAGTTCCTCTCTGACCTGAAAGCAGAGATGGTATCAGAAGATATCTGTGTGGCTTTTACAGAAAAACTCCAGGCTAATTGGAAGTTACAGTTAACATCTGAGGTTGGGTTGGTGAATTTGATCCAACATACACGAGCAAATGTGCATGTATTCTATGGTGATATAGATGACTTAGTATTTTTCTGCATGGAAAATGAAATCATGAAAGCCAGAAGGAAGGTGTGGATCATGGCCAAGTCCCACTTAGTTTACTTAGAGTCTGTATTCAATGAGCAAAATGATTTGATGGACTTTTTTGAAGGAAGCTTCTCATTTTCAAAGAAGAAAGATATCCCTGGTTTCAACCACTTTCTAGAGGCACTTACACCCTCCCAGTACCCAGATGAGCTTTACTTCAATAAATTTTGGATTGACAATTTTTATTGCTCACCTCCTACTCTGCTATGTGGAAATCATAAACCCTGCTCACTGAATACATCCCTAAAGACAAAGCAAGAAATAAATGTGATGATCACTTCTGAGCCTAGCTTTTCCATATGGAATGCAGTGTATGCGATGGCCCACGCCCTCCATAAAATGCTTTTGAGGACAACAGAAATGGGACCTCATGAAGACACAAACCATGACAGGCTTCTACGCTGGCAGGTAAGCCTATCTCAAAAGCAAGGGAAGCACTGGGAACTTATTAGTAGGTGAGGGACTGAGGTCGAACGCACAACACATTTTCATCTTATAGTAAAAATAAAAGGCAAAATGGAAAGGGTTCTTTCACCGTGGGTGTGTATGTGTTTGTAATTACGGTGCATGATTTGGGCTACTGTAGCTTTGATTTCAAGACATGAAATTTGTGCATATTTTAACAAATGTTTTCCTTTTATGAGATGAAATTCTGTTAAAATATCCAAAATCAATTATTGTCAAAATTTGCAAGTTCAATAATAAAAATTTACACAATTTCATGGAATATGTCTGATGCCATCAGATAGAGACATAGTCACCATATCTAACAGCAGCTATTTCACATAAAGTATAATATATATTTACCCACCCAAGACCATAGGGAGAAACTTTTATGGAAAATAAAAATAGGCTGCCATAACCTCAAAAGTAACTGAGAAAGAAATTGCTTTTTACAGATTATTTTGTCTTAAATAAGATAAAATGAAGGAGAAACCAAAGACTGTGCTTCCATTATTAAATGTTAGAATACAGATGGTGCTCATGAGTCTAGGCCATATCTCCTTCTTATAGTTACAAGTGGGTATGTTTGGGCTTAAACCCTCCTGATATAAACTTAGGACTCAATTATACATATGAGCCTTGATGTTCCCCTTCAAATAGGTGATCATCAAGAAGTTTGTTGAACAAACTTCATTTTTATTTCATTTTCATTCAGTCTAAGGTAGATAAGTAGAAAATGAACTCTGAAGGTTTAGTGTACTGTGCAGTTTTTAGTTATGATAACAATAATATTTGACATAGACGTTGACACTGTTTGTGAACATGGCATCCAGAGATGTGGTATTAGGTAAGTTAGTGTGTCTCTTGTACAGATAACTGAATATCTAAAAAACGGTTCTTTATGAAACGAGTTGTTAAATAGTTAACACAACAATGAATCTCAGAACATGAATTATTAACCCATTGTATTAATTTAAATACATAATAAAATCAAGCGAGAGGGATGGCTCAGCAGTTAGGGGCACTTGATGCTCCTGCAGAGGACCAGAGTTTGGTGGTTAGCACCAACATGGCAGCTCACAGTTGTCTGTAACTCCAGTTCTAAGGAATGTGACACACTTTTCTGCTCTCTGAAGATATCAGGAATACAGTTTGTGAATATACATACATACACATAGGCGATACACAGAATTAAAAATAAAGAAATCTAGGGACCAGAGATGGCTCTGAAGGCAGATGTAACTGCTGCTCTTGACAAGATGCAGGTTCAATTCCTAATATCTACATAGCAGCTTACAAATGTCTGCAACTCCACTTCAACTGGATCCAGCACTCTCTTCTGGTCTTAATGGGCACCAGGAACTTGTGTAGTGCACATACATATGTCCAAGAAGGAAATTCATACACAAAATAAATTAATATAAAAATATAAGAAAACTTTTTAAAAATCTAGCTTAATCACAGAACATTTAGGTTTTAATTTTGACTCCAATATTGTTCTTATCAAAGTTGAAAGACAAAAGTTGTGACCCAAATTGAATTAAGGATTGGAGGCAGGCAGTGGGTCTATTTCCAATTTCCTGAAGTACAAATGGCATACAAAATTTCTGTATATTAATATATATTTTCAAGAATTTGGAATTTTGCATACACTGCTAATATTATCAAGTCCAGACAATCTCTCTATCTACGTGTATACCTATCTACCTACCTAACCATACACACATAGGTTCATGGTGTGCCATAAAGAAGGTAAATATCTTAACACCTATAAACCAATAGACATAGTGTTGCTTCCCTTTTGCTCCAGGTTCACTCAGAAAACATCTATATTTTCTAATTAGAGACATTTTTCTCTTGCCAGGGAGAGACACAGGGCCTTGTTCCCACTAAAACATGGTCAACCCTGCACTATGTTCCACCCCTTAGACAACATTTTTCTTTGTGTTCAGCTACTTCTACATTAATTTCATAGGGAGAAAAGTTCATCTCACTGGAACAAGTGGGGGAGAAAATTGCTCAAATGAAGCCTCTTCAAGAAGAAAGCCAGAGTAGGGAGAGAGAAAGAGGATTGCTCTTGGGGACCGTAAGTGAGAGATTTGTGTGCACTACTCATATCCAATTGCTGTCTCTCTCCAGCTTCATCCTTTTCTGAGAACAATTCAATTTACAAATGCTGCTGGAGACCAAATATGCTTTGATGAGGACAAGAATCATGTGGAAAAGTATGATGTACAAAATTTTATGGGACATACAAATCATTATTCATTTCTAGTTAAAGTAGGAGAGTTTGTCTCCAGGAGTCCACAAGATCAAGGCTTGTTCATCAATGAAGTTATGATCAAATGGCCAAGCAACTTCCATCAGGTCTGGCTGAATTTCAACATTTAATATGTAGACAAATATCTGCAAAGATTTATGAGAATTGATTGTGTGATGTCTCTTTGAAATTTTAAATTATTTTTATATTCTAATTTCTTAGCTTCTGTTGTGAGCTTGTGTGTGAATTCTCATGCATGCCACTGCCTGTGCCCATTGAGGCCCCAGTCAGCACTGGTTACCTTCCTCAGTTTTTCTCCATTTTATTTTAAACATGGTCTCTCTCTGAAACCCTTGCTTTCTGATTTAGCTATGCTCAACTGGACAGTGACACTCTGTCTCCATGACTGCCATATTGGGAATGCAGGAACACAGTTCTACACCTCACTTTTCTATATTTCCCTTCTGCATGATCAAATTCAGGACTTCATGCTTATATTACAAGTACATTAAGTGCTGAGCCATCTCCTTAGTTCTGTTTGATATCTTCAATTTAGAAATAAATCAATCTTTTGATTTTGACTTTGATATATGTATAGATATACATATACATGTGCAGGTACATATACATATACACACAAGCACACACATATTGATGGATAATGCTGGTAGATAGAATTAGTTTAAATTGAAATTCAATTTGGGTGTGTTCATTCATGCTACAGTGAATGAATAAATCAGCATTCATGACTGTATATATGAGTGTGTGTTTCTGTGAGTATTCATATACAATCACAAAATCATGTGTATACATATATATATTTTCCTTATATATGCATGCTGATGCTTAATTTTCCCTCAGTTTAAGATAGCTCATACTGAAACATGCCCACAGGTTTTACAAAGAGGAAATAAATTACCAATGTTTATGCAATTTCTCATTGTAACTGATGTTTGTGAGCTGCCTGGTTTGTATACTGGGAGCTGAACTCAGGTTTCTCTGTGAGAGCAGCCTGCACTCTGAACTGCTGAGCTGGTTCTCCAGCCCTATGTACCTATTAATATGTAGATATTTATGAGACAGACAGTGACTTCCAATCATGGCAAGAAGCATGTCTAAAGGAAGGACAGAAATATATCCTTGCATACACAATTTCCAAAACTATTAATATTAAAGTTGTGTTAGAAATATTGGATTTTTTTTTAGGGGTGAAAACCTGAGAGATCAGGGAAATAGGAAAAGCCACAAGCTAACCTCATCTCACTAACTCCTTAGTCTCCAAAAAGACCTACTTCCTGTATACCCATGCCTATATGCCTTTCTGTTCTGCTATCTCATTTGCTCTCTGTCCAGCTATATCACTTCCTCTTCCTGCCCAGCTCTGTCACTTCCTATCTGTCTGTACAGACCTCCACAGCTCCATGGTTAACAAGTGTTGGAATTAAGGCATTGCCACCATGCTTGGCTCTGTTCCCAGTATGGTCTTGAACTCACAGAAATCCAGACAGATCCCTGCCTCCTGAATGATAGGATTAAAGATGTGTGCTACCATTGCCTGACTTCTATGTTTATTATAGTGGCTGGTTTTTTCCTCTGATCCTCAGATAAATTTTATTGGGGGACACAGTATATTGGGAGATAAAGTACATCACCACATTTCTCCTTTTTGTCTAAAATAAAAAAGTTATAACTAATATAAGTAAAACTATATACAATACATACAATAACTATACACAATATGTACAAGCAATAAATACATCAATAATGTCTAATTCATTTGCATTTGACAAATTCAGTGAAAATATTCCATTATCTATGCTATTTTGGTAAGTAATATACCTGAATCACTTTCTATCCTACCTTATATTACTAATAGAGAGCTATCTTATAATGTCTTTCAAATTTATACACTTTACATCTCTTAGAAACCTGGGGCCTATGCAGGATCGCTTGGCTCGTCCTGGGAGGAGGCGACTGGACCTCCCTGGACTGAGTCTACCAGGTTGATCTCAGTGTGCAGGGAAGGCTTTGCCCCGGAGGAGGTGGGAATGGGGAGTAGGGTGGGGGGAAGGTAAGGGGGGCGGGACGGGGGAGAACAAGGGAATCTGTGGCTGATATGTAGAACTGAATTGTATTGCAAAATAAAAAAAACCAAAATAAGTAAATAAATATTCATAAAGAAAAAAAAGAAATTTCAGAAAATAAACTCACTAAGAGAGAAATATTGTTTTTTAATATAAATATCCTTTTAATTTCTTTCTTCTTCTTTTTTTATTATTGAGAAATTTTCTATTCAATTTATGTACCAACCACAGATCCCCCTCTCTTCCCTCCTTTCGCCCCACAGCCTTCCCTCCCAACCCACCCCCCATTCCTACCTCCTCCAAGGCAAGCCCTCGAATGGGCAGTCAGAAGAGCCTGGCATATTCTGTATAGGCAGGTCCAAAGCCCTCCCCCTGCACCATGGTTGTGTAAGGTGTCCCACCATAGGCGCTGGGCTCCAAAAAGCCTGATCATGCACCGGGGATGGATCCTGATCCCACTGCCAGGGGGCGCCTTAAACAGTTCAACCTATTCAACTATCTCTCCTATGCAGAAGGCCTAGTGTGGTTCCATGGGGGCTCCACAGCTATTAGTCCACAGTTCATGAGTTCCCACTAGTTTAGTTTGGTTGTCTCTGTATGTTTCCCCGCCGTGATCATGATGCCTCTTGCTCATAGAATCCCTCTTTTCTCTCATCAACTGGACTCGTAGAGCTTGGCCTGGTGCTTGGCTGTGAATCTCTGCACATGTGTCCATCAGTTACTGGATGAATGCCCCCCCACCCCCAGTTTGTTCATGGAGATCTCATCTATTTCTCCTTCACAGGGTGATCCATGCATTCCTCTTTGGGTCCTCCTTAATAGCTAGCTTCTTTGGAGCTGTGGGTTGTAGTCTGATTATCCTTTGCTTTACATCTAGTGTCCACTCATGAGCAAGTACATACCATGTTTGCCCTTCTGAGTCTGGGTCACCTCACTCAGGGTCTTATTTTCTAGTTATATCCATTTGCCTGCAAATTTCATGTTGTCATTGATTTTTACTGCTGAGTAGTACTCCATTGTGTATATGTGCCACCTTTTATTTATCCATTCTTCAGCTGAGGGGCATCTAGGTTGTTTCCAGGTTCTGGCTATTACGAATAATGCTGCTATGAACATAGTTGAGCATGTGTCCTTGTGGTATGACTGAAATTCCTTGGGTATATGTTCTAGAGTGGTATAGCTGGGTCTTGAGATAGATTGATTCCCAATTTTCTGAGAAACCGCCATACTGATTTCTACAGTGGTTGTACAAGTTTGCATTCCCACCAACAGTGGAGGAGTGTTCCCTTTGCTCCACATGCTCTCCAACATAAGCTATTATCAGTGGTTTTGATCATAGCCACTCTGACAGGTGTAAGATGGTATCTCAGAGTTGTTTTGATTTGCATTCCCTGATGACTAAGGATGTTGAGCAATTCCTTAAATGACTTTTGGCCACTTGATATACTTCTGTTGAGAATTCTTTGTTTATCTCTGTAGTTCATTTTTAAATTGGATTGTTTGTATTTTGATGTCTAGTTTCTTGAATTCTTTATATATTTTGGATATCAGCCGTCTGTCAGATGTGGGTCTGGTGAAGATCTTTTCCCATTCTGTAGGCTGTTATTTTGTCTTAATGACCTTGTTCTTTGCCCTACAAAAGCATTTCAGTTTCAGGTGGTCCTATTTATTAATTGTTGCTCTCAGTGTCTGTGCTACTGGTGTTATATTTAGGAAGTGGTCTCCCATGCCAATGCCTTCAAGACTACTTGTTGTGGGTTAATGCCCTTGTACACTGGTTTAATAAAATGCTGATTGACCAGTAGCCAGGCAGAAAGTATAGGCAGAGTGAGTAGACGAGGAGAATTCTGGGAAGAGGAAAGGCTGAGTCAGGAGTTGCCAGCCAGACACAGAGGAGGCAAGATGACAAGGCAGAACTGAGAAAAGGTACAAGCCACATGATTAAACATAAATAAGAATTATGGGTTAATTTAAGTGTAAGAGCTAGTCAGTAATAAGCCTGAGCTTTTATAAACAGTTATAATTAATATAAGCCTCTGTGTATTTACTTGGGGGACACGAGTGGGAGAGATTTGTCCCTACAGCCGGCTAGCCAGGACACAGAAAAACTTTCAACTACAACTGCTTCCTACTTTTTCTTCTATCAATGTAACTGGATTTGTGTTGAGGGCTTTGATCCATTTGGAACTGAGTTTTGTGCATGGTGACAGATATAGATCTATTTGCAGTTTTCTACATGTTGACATTCAGTTATGCCAGCACCATTTGTTGAAGATGCTTTCTTTTTTCCATTGTACAATTTTGACTTCTTTGTCAAAAATCAGGTGTTCATAGGTATGTGTGTTAATGTCAGGGTCTTCAATTTGATTCCATTGGTCTACATGTCACTACCAAGCTGTTTTTATTACTATAGCTCTATAGTAAAGCTTGGGGTCAGGGATGGTGATGCCTCCAGGGGTTGCTTTATTGTACAGGATTCTTTTTGCTATCCTGGGTTTTTTGTTTTTCCATATGAAGTTGAATATTGTTCTTTCAAGTCTGTGAAGAATTGTGGTGAGATTTTGATGGGTATTGCATTGAATCTGTAGATTGCTTTTGGGAAGATTGTCATTTTTACTATGTTAATCCTATCTACCCATGAGCATGGGAGATCTTTCCATTTTCTGATGTCTTCTTCAATTTCTTTTTTCAGAAATGTAAAGTTCTTATCATATAGGTCTTTCACTTGCTCAGTTAGAGTTACCTCAAGGTATTTTATATTATCTGTGGCTATTGTAAAGGGTGATGTTATCTGATTTCTTTCTCAGCCCACTTATCATTTGTATATAGGAGGGCTCCTGATTTTTTTGAGTTAATCTTGTATCTTGCCACATTACTGAAGGAGTTTATCAGCTGTAGGAGTTCCCTGGTAGAATTGTTGGGGTCACTTATGTATACTATCATATCGTCTGCAAGTAACAAAAGTTTGGCTTCTTCTTTCAAATATATCCTCTTGATATCCTTTTGTTGTCCCGTTACTATAGCTAGAACTTTGAGTACTATCTTGAATAGATATGGAGAGAGTAGACAGCTCTGTCTTATTCCTGATTTTAGTGGAATTGCTTTGTGTTTTTCTCCATTTAATTTGATGTTAGCTGTTAGCATGCTGTAAATTGCCTTTATTATGTTTAGGTATGTTCCTTGTATTTCTGATCTTTCCAGGACCTTTACATGAATAGGTGTTGGATTTTGTAGAAGGATATTTTAGCATCTAATGAGATGATCATGTTTTTTTTTCTTTCAGTTTGTTTATATGATGAATTACATTGACAGATTTTTATATGTTGAACCATCCTTGCATCCATGGGATAAAGCCTACTTGGTGATGGTGGATAACTTTTTTGATGTGTTCTTGGATTCAGTTTGCAATATTTTATTGAGTATTTTTTCATCAATGTTCATGAGGGAGATTGGTCTGTAATTCTCTTTCTTTGTTGCATCTTTGTGTGGTTTGGGTATCAAGCTAACTGTAGCCTCATAAAAGGAGTTTGGTAATGTTCCTTCTGTTTCTATTGTGTGGAACAATTTGAAGAGTATTGGTATTAACTCTTCTTTGAAAATCTGGTAGAATTATCTGCTAAAACCATTGGGTCCTGTGATTTTTTTGTTTGGGAGACTTTTTTTTTCAGACAGGATTTCTCTGTGTAGCTTTGGAGCCTGTCCTGGAACTTGCTCTCTAGTCCAGGCTGGCCTCGAACTCACAGATATCTGCCTGCCTCTGCCTTCCAAGTGCTGGGATTAAAGGCATGTTCCACAACACCTGGCCAGGTGGGAGACTTTTAATGACTGTTTCTATATCCTTAGGGGTTATAGATGTATTTAAATGGTTTATCTGGTCTTGATTTAACTTTGGTATGTGGTACCTATCCAGAAAATTGTCCATTTCTTTTAGATTTTCTAATTTTGTGGAGTACAGGTTTTTGAAGTATGTCATCATGATTCTCTGGATTTCCTCATTGTCTGTTGCTATGTCTCCGTTTTCATTTCTGATTTTGTAAATTTGGATGCTCTCTCTCTGCCTTTTGGTTAGTTTGGATAAGAGCTTATCTATCTTGTTGATTTTCTCAAAGAACCAACTCTTTTTTTTCTTTGATTCCTTGTGTTGTTTTCTTTGTTTCTATTTTATTGATTTCAGTCCTCAATTTGATTATTTCCTGGTGTCTATTCCTCCTTGGTGAGTTTGCTTCTTTTTGCTCTAGAGCTTTCAGGTGTGCTGTTAAGTCACTAGTATGAGATTTCTCCATCTTCTTTATGTGGGCATTTAGTGCAATGAATTTTCCTCTTAGCATTGCTTTCAAAGTGTCTCATAAGTTTGGGTATGTTGTACATTCATTTTCATTGAATTCTAGGAAGTCTTTAATGTCTTTCTTTATTTCTTCCTTGACCCAGTGGTGATTCAGTTGGGCATTATTCAGTTTTCATAAAATTTTAGATTTTCTGTAACTTTTGTTGTTGTTGAAATCTAACTTTAATCCATGGTGGTCTGATAAAATACAGGAGGTTATTCCAATTTTTTTGTGTCTGTTGAGATTTGCTTTGTGACCAAGCATGTTGCCAATTTTAGAGAAGGTTCCATGGGGTGCTGAGAAGAAGGTATATTCTTTGTTGTTAGGATAGAATGTTCTATAGAGATCTATTAAGTACATTTGAGTTATAATATCTCTTAGTTCCCTTATTTTTCTGTTAGGTTTCTGTCTGGCAGACCTATCCATTGGTGAGAGTGGGGTGTTGCCATCTCCCACTACTAGTGTGTGGGGTTTGATGTGTGATTTAAGCTTTAGTAATGTTTCTTTTACATATGTGGATGCTCTTGTATTTGGGGCCATAAATATTCAGAATTGAGACTTCATCTTGGGTGATTTTTCCTGTGATGAATATGTAATGTCCTTCCTGACTTCTTTCGATTGATTTTAGTTTAAAGTCTATTTTATTAGATACTAGTATAGCTACACCAGCTTGCTTCTTAAATCCATTTGATTGGAAAGTTTTTCCCCAGCCTTTTATTCTGAGGTAGTGTCTGTTTTTGAAGTTGAGGTGTGTTTCTTATATGCAGCAGAAGGATGGTTCCTGATTTTGTATCCATTCTGTTAGTTGTGTGTTTTTATAGGTAAATTAAGTCCATTGATATTGATGGATATTAATGACCAGTGATTGTTAATTCTTATTATCTTTTGGTAGAAGTGTGTGTGTGTTTTTCTCTTCTTTGGGATTTACTGCTGCAGGGTTATCTAGTGCCTGTGTTTTTGTGGGTGTATCTGACTTCCTTTTTTTAAAATTTAGTTTTTCTTTTTTAAAATTTATTTATTTATTTTTCTATTATCAGCTTGATACAGTACAAATTCTTGTCTTAATAGTGAAATGTTTCATTGAGGCTTGCTCAGTAATTGAGTAAAACCAAAACTTATTATAAGCCACAGTCATCCTAGGGTCCCCCATGCTATATACATAGCCTCCATGGTTCTGTGGGTTGCAGTCTGATTGTTCTTTGCTTTATATCTAGAATCCACTTATGAATAAGTATATACATGTTTGTCCTTATGGGTTTGGGTTACCTCACTCAGGATGATTTTTTCTAGTTCCATCCATTTGCCTGCAAATTTCATGCTGTCATTGTTTTTCTCTGCTGAGTAGTACTCCATTGTGTATATGTACCACATTTTCTTAATCCATTCTTCAGTTGACAGGCATCTACGTTGTTTCAAGGTTCTGGCTATTACAAATAGTGCTGCAGTGAACATAGTTGAGCATGTATGTTTGTGGTATGATTGAGCATTCCTTGGGTATATACCCAAGAGTGATATGGCTGGGTCTTGAGGTAGTTCGATTCCCAATTTTCTGAGAAACCACCATACTGATTTCCACAGTGGTTGTACAAGTTTGCATTCCCACCAACAGTGGAGGAGTGTTGCCTTTGCTCTGCATCCTCTCTAACATTGACTGTCATTAGTGTTTTTGATCATAGCCATTCTCACAGGTGTAAGGTGTTATCTCAGAGTCATTTTGATTTGCATTTCTCTGATGATTAAGGATGTTGAGCATTTCTTTAAATGTCTTTCAGCCATTTGTGATTCTTTTTTTGTGAATTCTCTGTTTAGCTCTTTAGTCCATTTTTTAATTGAATTGTTCAGTATTTTTATGTCTAGTTTCTTGAGTTCTTTATATACTGTGGAGATAAGTACTCTGTCAGATGTGGGGTTGGCTTCAGTGCAGAATTCTACCAGATTTTCAAAGAAGGACTAATTCCAATACTCTTCAAATTGTTCCACACAATAGAAATTGACTTCCTTAGGTTGGAATTTTCCTACTAGTGCTTTCTGTAGAGCTGGATTTGTGGATAGGTAATGTTTAAATCTGGTTTTGTCTTGAAATGCCTTGTTTACTCCATCTATGGTGATTGAAAGTTTTGCTGGGTATACTAGTCTAGGCTGGCATCCATGGTCTCGTTTTGTCTGCATTACATCTGTCTAGTACCTTCTGGCTTTCAAAGTCTCCATTGAGAAGTCGAGTGTTATTCTGATGGGTCTGCCTTTATAAGTCACTTGGCCTTTTTCCTTTGCTGCTCTTAATATTCTTTCTTCATTCTGTATGTTTAGTGGTTTAATTATTATGTGTTCAGGGGACTTTTTGGGGGGTCTAGTCTATTTGGTGTTCTATAGGCTTCTTGTATCTTCATAGGTATTTCCTTCTTTATGAAGGGAAAATTTTCTTCCATGATTATGTTGAATATATTTTCTGTGCGTTTGAGTTGGTATTCTTCTCCTTCTTCTATCCCTATTATTCTTAGGTTTGGTCTTTGCATGGTGTCCCAGATTTCCTGGACGTTTTGTGTTATGATTATGTTGGCTTTAATGTTTTCTTTGACTGAGGAATCTATTTCCTCTATCGTATATTCAGCGCCAGAGATTCTCTCTTCCATCTCTTGCATTCTGTTGGTTATGCTTGCATCTGTGTTTCCTGTTCATTTACTCAGATTTTCTATTTCCAGCATTCCCTCAGTTTGTGTCTTCTTTATTGCCTCTATTTCAGTTTTCAAATCTTGAGCTGTTTCCTTCATCTGTTTAATTGCCCTTTTTTTTAAGGGATTTATTGATTTCTTCCAATTTTTTTGTTTATCTTTCCTTGATTTCTTTAAGGGAATTTTTCATTTCCTCTTTAAAGACCTCTATCATCTTCTTAAAATCATTTTAAAGGTCAATTTATTCTGCTTCTTCTGGATTGGGATGTTCAGGTCTTACTGATGTAGAACCACTAGGTTCTAGTTTTGCCATATTGGTCTTTATATTGTTGACTGTATTTTTGCACTGGTGTGTACTCATCTCTTTCTCTACTTGGTGAAAGTGGTGTCTGTGTCTGAGGGAGCCTCTCTTGGTTCGATTCATAGTCTTGGTCCAATGGGAACTCTTGGTCTAATTGGAGCTCTTGGTCTAGTTGGTGCTGATGGACTCTGTGTCTCAGGGAACAGCTGTGGTCTCAGAGGGTGAGTGGGTTTAGGAGGTGGAGTGGGGCTTTTACTTACAGGGTCCAGTGGGGGATGGTGGTAGTCTGACCTGCCTGCAAGAGACCTGCATGCTGGCCTCAAACTGGGACTGCAACGGGTAGTGGTGAGGGGGCACAGGGATGTGCCTCTGGGCCCAAAGCCTGGAGGCTGTGTTGATCACCTATGAGAACAAAGACTCACCTCTTAGTCTAATCAGCACTCTCTGAAGTATAGTTGTTAAGTGATTAACTAAGAAGGCTATTGATGAAAATTCTAAGTGATGATGTCACTAATGTTTGGAAGAAAAAACATAGCACTATTCTAAATATGGGGAGTCAAGGATAAAAGTCACAGTAATGGATCATAATTCAGTGTCTATGGGCTATCAACATATGATGGTGTCAGGAGAAGCTGTGGCCATCCACCAATGGCTATACGCTCTTTCATGAGAAATCTAAATCAGACTGAATGGTTGTGACTACAAGCTGGGAAGGTAAAGGTAGAAATGGATAGAGAAGTCTGACTGGGTTTATGTCTGACAACTCAGCTGTTCCATAATTCATACAAGGAAGGATTTCTGGCATGCTGTCTCATAGGAGAAAATATATAGATGTCCTACACATTTTAAAACAGCTAGCAGAAGTTAGTCACAGTTGGGACACCATAAAGAAATTTTGAACTTTCAGTATCAGGAAGTGTGATAACTTCAACTCTACATTCTACACTACCAAATGGAAACTTCACAGTGCCTCATAAATATGTACAATTTTCAGAGTCTGCTTGCAGTTTAGGTAATTTAGTTTAAAAATATTTTAAGGCTGTGACTGATGCACAAAATTATGATGATTTTTTTCTGTGTTGCCCTCAGACTCCTCAATCTGTATGTACACAGAGCTGTGGTCCAGGTTTCTGGAAAATTCTAGAAGATGAAAGACCTGTCTGCTGTTTTTCTTGTGTGCTTTGTCCAGAGAGTTACATTTCCAACCAGACAGGTAGAGAATTAATATTTTCCTCAATCTGCTTGTGAATGTAGAAGGAGAAAACTGAGACATGACTTGGTGTTGTGATGCAGCACCGTTCTCCATATCTTTTTCACTCATCCCCATATTCATTAGTAATCACTGCTGATGCCACACAATGTGTGAACATTTGAGTGGCAGCCCTCATGTTATTGTGTCATCTGCATCCCTACTTACCAAAACTGCCTTTCATTACATGGTAGTTTCATCTCAGCTCTTGCAGTGATCCATGCTATGTATTACCAGGCAATATGAGGTGTGCAAGTGTCCAGGATGCATGTGTATTCCCTGAATAAATGAATCCAATGATTCTTTCCTGAAAATAATTCCTGGACAAGTGCATGTGGGGCTGTTTCCTAAATGTACCATATAAAGAATTAAGTTTATAACATTTAAAATTGTCATTTGGAATATTAAACATAGTATGAAAAACAAGTCTTTGTAAAGGAAGGTACAGCTGTTGACCTTTGTCTAGGATGGTGGTCAGCCCTGAGATCTTATATACAGCTAATATTATACAGACATAACAGGTGGTATTTAGGAATACATGCATGCATGCACATGCACAAATCAACAATTAATGAAAACGAGGAATAAATTTAATAGAAAACAAGACTATGTTGAGTCCAGGAGAGGGATTAGAGGGAAAATGAGAAGAGAGGTAATGAGGTAATTTTATTACGATTTAAATAATGAAAGATAACATAAAGAAAAATTGGTGAAAGTAAAATATGAAATCCTGATAATGATGACAATCTACTGTTTAACTACTGGCTTCAATAAAACCAACACTTAAGCAACTGTGTAACAAATGGAATGTGTTATAACACCAAAATGAAAGTTGGAGAGATTAATTAAATAGAATTTATTTTTCTAAAAGCTAATGTTACCATAGGTTAAATTACTGGCAGAGTGCTATGTGATTATCATCATCATAAGGGCAGGATAATTGGAAATATCTAATTCCTTAATGGATATCTTCAGGTTAAGAAAAGATTATTAAAAATAACTTTTCTGATTATTTTGATATGTGCATGCATGTATGTGCCATAGCTCACATATGGAGGACACAGGACATCTTTGTAGAGCTGGGGCATCTTCCTTGACTTTGACATGTGTTTAGAGTTCAAGCTCAGGTTATCAGGTTGGCATGGTAAGCCCTTTTCTCTACAGAATTATATATTATACTAACACCTACTCTGATTCTTAGAGCAATTGCTACATCAAGCATTTGTTTTTTTGTTTCCTTTTCTTTTGATTTTGAAATTATAAAGTGATTGTGTTATTTCTTTTTTCTTTTCCTTGATGTGAAACATGTCATATACACCTCATTACTCTCTTTCACATTAACAGCCTCTTTTTCATTGATTGGGTTATAATCATGTATGTATTCATATGAATTACTAATATAACTGGATTATTCTGTAGGACATTACTTGCATATATGTTCTTAGGGCTGACCATTTTGTATGGAGTGACAAACTGTGCTCTTCCCTGGGGAAGAACATTTCTCCCCCTCTCAACATTTTGTGGTTGCATTCTGTTCTTTGGGTAGGGTTGGGGCATTGTGGTCATTCTCCTGAATACTTTGGCATGTCTGCTGCTGTTGTCCCTGGTCAGTTCCACATATCCAGGTGGTCATGTTGGTAGGACTTATGGGTTTAGCTTATGATGTTACTAGGAGACACAATCTCACAGACAAACCCCTGAACTTTTGTTTCTTATGATCTTTCCACACCCTAATCTGAAATGTTCTGTGAGCCTTAGGTTTGGGAATGATATTGGAGATTTATCCACTGGAGATGGCCTCCACAAATCTCCATTTGATTGGTCCATAATGTTCTCATCTGTTGTGAAGAGAAGTTTTCTTGCTGGGGGTGTGTGTGGTGAAGACTACCATTATCTGTGGGTGTCAGAACAAACATTTACAGATTGTTGTTACAGATTATACTAGTTTAGTAAATTAGTAATAATCATGACTTCACTATCACTGAGTACTTAGGTTTCAGGCATAGGAATGGTTTCTTTATTGTTGAGTGGGTCTTGAGTCCTATTTAAAGAGCTCTTGATTACTGTCAAGGTATGCAGGCCACTACCGCACCCTTAGGGGTTTGTGCTATGCTGGTCATTGATATGGCTCTCAGTGAACATAGCAGGCTAGGACTGTTGGTTGTCTCCATCATTTGGAAGCTTGCATGATGTCTTCTGGTACTGTGAAAACAATCCTCAGGGAAAGGGCATTCATATAAGTTCCACCTCAAGGGTCTCTGGGCTCTGTTTCTGAAGTTCATGGTGTCATCAGCAGTAGGGACTTACTTTTCAACTCTGCAGGATAAACAAGGGCAACAGTGATAGGTGATATGCTTTGGGAACCCCTTCACCAACCCTGGACAACAACTCCAAAGGAAGCTTCTCATGTCTGGTGTTGGCTTTGTGTTTATAGTCTTTTTCTTGGAGAGAGGAGCATCAGCACAGAGGAGAAAGGTTTATTAAAGCTATATGTATCAGTATAAAGAGAATTAATGGTATTGTAGGGTTTTTCTAGTTATAGTAATATTATGAGTCTCTGTGGTTTTCAGACATCCTTACTGATATTTTACCACCTCCCTCCTTCTTCCGTATTTACTTCCCTTCCTCTTCCCTAAAGTTCCCCCGTCCCATTTTTCCTTTTCGATCACATCATTTATTCCGGACATCCTTATTGTTATTTCAGTCTCTTCCCTCCCTCACCTGTATTTATCTCCCTCTTAACTCCATGATTAGAGTCTCCCTCTTTTGCATTTCCCCATTCTGGTCATTTCTTTTCTGCTATTCCATTTTGTTATTCCCCAGCTCCCGCAGTGGTCCTGCTCAGTTTCCTGTCTTCTGCAGTTTCTCCAGGACATGTACTTACATCTGAAGATTTGGAGCTAGGAGCCTCAGATGAGAAAGAACATGTGACATTTGTCTTGGTGGGTCAGGATTTTTTGACTCAATATAATCTTTTCTAGTTCCACCCACATATCCACAGTGTTTATGATTTCATTTTTCTCTATACTCAAATGGTTTTCCATGGATTATGTGTATCACAGTTTTATTATCCACTAGTCAGTTCTAGATTATTTAGCTGTTTTTCTATTTCCTAACTGCTGTAAACAAAGCTGCATTGCACATGCAGAGCAGATACCTGTGGAGCAGGATGTGGAGTCTTAGGGATGTAAGACAAGGAGTGGTACTGTTGGGTCATGGGGCAGAATTACTTTTAGCCTTTTGAGAATTCCCCATGCTAATTACCAAAGTGACTGCCCCAGTTACAATCCCACCATAAATGAATGAGGATTTCCTTTTCCTCTGTGTCACTCAAGCATTTGTCGGTTGTTTTGTGGATCTTTATATTCTTCCTGGGGTAACATGAAATCTAAAGTTGTTTTCATTTATGTTTCCATAGTTGCTAAGGATGACAAACTCTTTTGAATTATTTCTTAGCCATTTTATTTCCAACTGAAACTCTCTTTTCAGATCCCAGGATCATTTCTTATAGAATAGGTCATTTGTTTTTTAAGACTTTGTTTCTTTCACTTCTTTGTATATTCTGGATATCAATTCACTGTCAGATATATACCTGGCAAAGATTCTCTCCTATTCTGCAGGCTTTATCCCCACTCAGTTGACTGTTTCTTTGGCTGTAAAGAGGCATTTTATTTCATGAAGTCCTATTTTTCAATTGTTAGCCTCAATTCTTGGGCAAATGGAATTCTATTAAGAAAGTCTTTCCCTAAACCTGGATCACGGAGACTTTTACCTATGTTTTCTTCTAACAATTTCAGTGTTCCTGTTTTCAGGTTCAGGTCTTTGATCCTTTGGAGTTACAATTAGCAACGGTGCTAGATATGGGCGTAATTGCATTTTTCTACTTGTGGAACTCCCATTTTTCAAAGAACATGTCTTCATGATGCTTTCAATTCTCTATTTTGTTTTTAGTGTCTTTATTGAATATTAAATGACTAATCTAACATGTGCTCAAGTTTGGGTTTTGGATTTATGTGTTGGTCTACAGATATATTTTTCTGCCAGTGCCATATTATTTTGTGGTTGTTTTTGGCACAGCCATATCTGAATGTAATGGCAGAAGTCATAAAGCCAGCACAGCTGCTTAACAAAGATCCAGCAAAGCTGAGCCACATGATGGCTGCCATGCCACCTTTGGTTTTCATCTCCACCTGTTACAAACTTGGGGTACTTTTAATATTTGTACAATTTGGGGATGTTGGATTGATGAAAAATTCCATATGAATCATTTATGCCTTCTCCAAGGAATGCTGCTTCTACGTTTATCCAGGAAAATCTGAACAGACTATCCCCCCCCCACTTTGAGGGAGATATCCTTATCTACTTGAAGATCTTCCTTATGCCTTGGAGGTTGTGACACATAAAGAAGAAGCCAGAGGTCTCTTCATGAGGCTATGAGACATTCTTGAATCATTTGTCCCTGTACTTATACTGGAACAAGATATTCAAAACAAAGTAAATTCAAAAAGGTCAACAAGATCCGGTGGGCTAGAGCAGTTGGCCACAGTTCAGATTACAAGGCTCTTCCCACTGTACACTCAGACATTTATGTGGCATACAACTCTGTAGAAGGAGTCTTAAAAGTTTTTATTAATAAAATCAAACCTGAGGCCAGTTATTGGGGTGAATACTGGAAGATCAGAGAAACAGAACAAGCCACAGCTACCTTACCTCACCAGTTCCTCAGCTGGTCCTGTTTCCTCAGACTGGAAGCTTCTCAGTCCTCATTCAGAATGGGTCTCTGCTGAACTGCTGCTAGAAGCCTGAAAGCTTAACCAGCCAAATGCTTCTAGTTTCTGGTCTTCATGCCTTATATATCTTTCTGTTTTTGCCATCACTCCCTGGGATGAAAGGCTCACTTCTTGGGATTAAAGGTGTGTGTCACCATGTCTGGCTGTTTCCAATGTGGCCTTGAACAGATGGATTTCTGCCTCTGGAATGCTAGGATTAAAGGCATGTGCTACCACTGCCTATCCTAAGTATCTAGTGGCTTTCCAGTTCTCTGACCCCAGATAAGTTTATTAGGGTGCACAATATTTTGGGGAACACAATACCATCACACAACTCTGCCTTACATAGAGACATATTGATAAGTAAAGTATGGAGAGGAAAGATGATAAAAGTATGAGGTGTTAGGACCTCCCTCTCTTAGAAGTTAGCTCATGTAGAGCCACTATAATGTCATATGACCAAGGAATAACAGAATGCCAGGATTACACATATAGACAAATTCTATAAGGATATAAATGTGAACATTGATTGTATTATGCCAGAATTTGAATAATAACTGCAGCAGCTTTAGCCTGAGGATTTTTCCTGGGCACTCTGACCACTAATAGTTAATAATACACTGCTTGGGACACGGCAAAATGCCCAAGGTAGTTGAAGATTTTTGTTTTGGTCTAATGTCCTCGAAGCAACCAAAACAACATGAGCACAGGCTGTCATATGCCTCTAGATTCTCAAAAATTGGGTTATGGGGTTTATGAATAAGAATGATAACTCTGTTTATTAATGATGTCAAAACTTGAGGGGAAATGACTGGAAATGATAACTCTGTTCTGTCATAGTTTACTAATGATGACTAAAAGATGAGCAAAAGGAAGTGAAACATATGTCCAAAAACATAATGATATGATCTATGTTTTGGAACATCATGAATGTATCCCTGCTAACTAAATTCTGAATAAATAAAGAAACACTCTGGCTGCTAGTCAGACAGGCTGCAAGATTCTCCTGACCACCATGGCCTGGCTCACTTCATTCTCCCATGGACACCTTACATCCTCTGCAGGACCCATACACCACCGGGGAATGGCTCACGGAAAGTTTTGATGTTATTTATTTATTTATTTTTACTATGCCTTTATAATATATCATAAAATTCAGAATGGTAATCCTTCTATCATAGTTATTTTTTATTTAGTATTATTTTGGTCTCCTTGGTGTGTTGAATTTTGGTATAGTTTTTTTTCTATCTGCAACAAATGAGATCAAGATTTTGATTGGGTTTGCATTGAATTTATAAATAGCTTTCAGTAGAATGTTCACTTTCATAAAGTTAATTCTACCAATCAGTGATCATAGGATGGGATGTCTTTTCATTTTCTACTGTTTTTCCTGTTTTTTCAGGGGTTTAAAGTTCTCCTGTCAAAGTCCTTTGCTTCCTTGCTTAGATTTATTCTTCCGAGATCAGATGAGATCGGGCGCGTTCAGGGTGGTATGGCCATAGACAACTTAGATTTATTCTTAAGTAATTTATTTTCTTTAGGAGAATTGTGAATGGGAGTCTGTCCATGCTCTCCTTCCTATGTTTGTTGTTAGTGTATAAAAAGACATTGATTTGTGCAAGATGATTCTGTATCCTGTCACATAGTTGTATTTGTTAATCATTTCAAGAATTTTTGTGGTATATTTTGGGGGAATCTCTAGTGTATAATACCATATCATCTGCAAATAGGGATAATTTGACTTCTTTCTCTATTTGTATTCCTTTAACTTACTTATTTTGCCTTATTGCTCCAGCTAATACTTTGAACACAATATTGAAAAGGAGTAGGAGTGGTGGACTTAGTTGTCTAATTTCTTACTACATTTAAGTTTTAAGTTTTTCTCCATTGAGAATGATATTGCCTATGGGTTTCTTATATATTGCTTTTATTGTGTTGAGGTATGTTTCCTTTTTCTGTATGTTGTCTAGAACATTTATGATAAAGGGAGTTGAATTCTGTCACCATTTTTCATCTATTGAGATGTTCATGTGACTTCTGTCTATAATCCATTTATGTGGATTTTACATTTATTGAGTTGAATATGTTGAACTATTCCTACATTTCAATGATAAGACTATCTTAGTCATGGTATACAATAGTTTGATGTGAGTCTGTATTCTATTTGCAAACATTTTATTGAGTCTATGTTTATCAGGGATAATGGCATGTGGTTTTCTTGTTTTTGTTGTGGCATTCCCTGGTTTTGGTATTAGAATGAAAATGGCTTTCTAAGGGAGCTTGGAAATGATCCTTCTCTTCTATTTTTGAAATATTTTAAGAAGGTCTGACTGTATATCTTCTTTGAATGTCTGGTGGAATTCTACTGTGAGTTCATCTGGACCTGGACATTTTTATAGCTGGAAGGAATTTATTGTTGTTTCAATCTGCTGTGTATTATGTGTTTGTTTAGCTTGTTGACTTGGTGTTTTGATTTTTTATGGTTTGGCCGAATCTAGAAACTTATCCATTTCATATAGGTTTTCAAGAACACTGGAATACAGGTTTTCTTTTGTTTTTTATAATAGTCCCTTACAATATTCTATGCTTCTTGGTGTTTATTGTAATATTTCCCTGTCATTTCTGATTTCTTTTTCTTTTCTTTTTTCTTTTTGTCATTTCTGATTTCTAAATCTGATTCCTCCATTTCTTTCTTTGGGCTACTTGAACCAAGTGTCTGTCTTTACTTATCTCCTCAAAGAGTCAGTTCTTATGTTGGTTGCTTCTTTGTATTGTTTTCTTGGTTTCTATTTCATTTATTTCTGCTCTGATTTTTGTGGTGGTATTGTGTTCCCCAAAATATTGTGCACCCTAATAAACTTATCTGGGGTCAGAGACAGAACAGCCACAATATTAAACATAGAGGATAGGCAGTGGTAGCACATGCCTTTAATCCTAGCATTCCAGAGGCAGAAATCCATTTGTTCAAGGCCACATTGGAAACAGCCAGGCATGGTGACACACACCTTTAATCCCAGAAAGCGAGCCTTTAATCCCAGGGAGTGATGGTAGAAAGCAGAAAGGTATATACGGCGTGAGGGCCAGAAACTAGAAGCATTTGGCTGGTTAAGCTTTTAGGCTTCTAGCAGCAGTTCAGCTGAGAGCCATTGGGATGAGGACACAGAAGCTTCCAGTCTGAGGAGACAGAATCAGCTGAGGAACTGGTGAGGTAAGGTAGCTGTGGCTTGTTCTGTTTCTCTGATCTTCCAGCATTCACCCCAATAACTGGCCTCAGGTTTTTTTTTAATTTATTTTAATTTATTTTGCAGTACAATTCAGTTCTACATATCAGCCACGGATTCCCTTGTTCTCCCCCCTCCTATCCCCCTCACCTTCCCCCCAAACCCCCCCCATTCCCATCTCCTCCAGGGCAAAGCCTTCCCCACAGACTGAGGTCAACCTGGTAGACTCAGTCCAGGTAGGTCTAGTCCCCTCCTCCCAGGCTGAGCCAAACAATCCTGCATAGGCCCCAGGTTTCAAACAGCCAACTCATGCAATGAGCACAAGATCTGGTCCCACTGCCTGGATGCCTCCCAAACAGATCAAGCCAATCAACTGTCTCACCCATTCGGAGGGCCTGATCCAGTGGGGACCCCTCAGCCATTGGTTCATAGTTCATGTGTTTCCATTCATTTGGCTATTTGTCCCTGTGCTTTATCCAACCTTGGTCTCAACAATTCTCACTCATATAAACCCTCCTCATTCTCGCTAATTGGACTCCCAGAGATCCACCTGGGGCCTAGTCATGGATCTCTGCATCCAGATCCCTCAGCAGTTGGATGAGGTTTCTAGCACAACAATTAGGGTGTTTGGCCATCCCATCACCAGAGTAGGTCAGTTCGGGCTGTATCTCGACCATTGCCAGCAGTCTGTTGTGGGGGTATCTTTGTGGATTTCTGTGGGCCTCTCTAGCACTTTGCTTCTTCCTATTCTCATGTGGTCTTCATTTACCATGGTCTCCTATTCCTTGTTCTCCCTCTCTGTTGTTGATCCAGCTGGGATCTCCCGCTCCCCCAAGCTCTCTTTCCCTCAACCCTCGCCTTTCATTACCCCCACTCATGTCCAGGCTGTTCATGTAGATCTCTTCCATTTCTCTGTCATTGGGTGATCCCTGTGTCTTTCTTGGGGTCCTGTTTTCCAGGTAGCCTCCCTGGAGATGTGAGTAGCAGACAAGTCATCCTTGTTTCATGTATAGTATCCTGCTATGAGTGAGTACATACCATGTTTGTCTTTCTGAGTCTGGGTTACCTCACTCAGGATGATTTTTTCTAGATCCATCCATTTGTCTGCAAACCTCATGATGCCATTGTTTTTCTCTGCTGAGTAGTATTCCATTGTGTATATGTACCACATTTTGTTTATCCATTCTTCAGTTGAAGGGCATCTGGGTTGTTTCCATGTTCTGGCTATTACAAACAATGCTGATATGAACATAGCTGAACAAGTGCTCTTATGGTGTGGTTGAGCATTTCTTGGGTATATGCCCAAGAGTAGTATAGCTGGATCTTGGGGGAGATGGATTCCCAATTTTCTAAGAAAGCACCATATTGATTTCCAAAGTGGTTGTACAAGCTTGCATTCCCACCAGCAGTGGAGGAGAGTTCCCCTAGCTCCACATCCTCTCCAGCATAAGGTGTCTTCAGTGTTTTTGATCTTAGCCATTCTGACAGGCGTAAGGTGGTATCTCAGAGTTGTTTTGATTTGCATTTCCCTGATGATTAGGGATGCTGAGCAATTCCTTAAATGTCTTTCGGCCATTTGAGTTTCCTCTGTTGAGAATTCTCTGTTTAAAACCCAGGATAGCCAAAGGAATCCTGTACAATAACACAACTTCTGGAGGCATCACGATCCCTGACTTCAAGCTCTACTATAGAGCTACAGTAATAAAAACAGCTTGGTACTGGCATAAAAACCGACATGTGGACCAATGGAATCGAATTGAAGACCCTGACATTAATCCGCACACCTATGAACATATAATTTTTGACAAAGAAGCCAAAAGTGCACAATGGAAAAAAGAAAGCATCTTCAACAAATGGTGCTGGCAAAACTGGATATCAACATGTAGAAGGCTGCAAATAGATCCATATCTATCACCATGCACAAAACTTAAGTCCAAGTGGATCAAGGACCTCAACATAAATCCAGCTACTCTGAACCTGCTAGAAGAGAAAGTAGGAAGTAGTCTTGAACGCATTGGCATAGGAGACTACTTCCTAACTAGAACACCAGTAGCACAGACTCTGAGAGAAACAATCAATCAATGGGACCTCTTGAAACTGAGAAGCTTTTGTAGAGCAAAGGATACAGTCAACAAGGCAAAGCGACAACCTACAGAATGGGAAAAGATCTTCACCAACCCCACGTCTGACAGAGGACTGATATCCAGAATATATAAGGAATTCAAGAAATTAGACATCAAAATGCCCAACAGTCCAATTAAGAAATGGGCTATAAAACTAATCAGGTTTGTTTTTATTAATGAGACTCTTTAAGATTCATGCTACAGATTTTATTATTTCTTGCCATTATTTTGGTTTGTGTTTGCATTTTTTTATTTTTCCAATTTTTGAGTTGCATCATTAAGCCATCTACTTGTGTTCCATCTGATACTTTTAACGTAGGCACTTAGAGGTGTAAATTTCCCTTGTAAAACACCTTTCAATGTATCCCAGAAGTTTTGTTGTTTTGTGTTTTCATTTTCATTTAGTTCCAGGAAATTTTTTATTTCTGTCTTGATTTCTTCTTTGACTCATTCGTCATTAAGTACTGAGTTGTTTGATCTCCAAGGAGTCTGTGTATTTACTAGAGATATATTTGCTGTCAAGTTTAAGTTTTCTTGTATTGGGATAAAATAGGACAGGTATTTCAATCTTTTTGAATTTGTAAATACCTGTTTTGTGTTCCATGATTTGGTCTATTTTTGAAGCACTCCCATGTTTTAAAGAGTAGAATAAATTTTCTTTGCAGTTTGTGGGGGATACTATGTAGATATCTGTTGAGTCCAGGAGATTTTAGATGTGACTTAATTCTGATATATTTCTCTTTATTTTTTCCCAGATGCCCTGTTTGTTGGAGAAAGTGGGCTTTTGAATTCACACACTATTAGTAGATTGTTGTTACTGTGTCACTAAACACAGTAGTACAACTTTTATAAAATTAGCTGCCCCAGAATTGGATGCATACACGGGTAGAGTTGTAATGTCTTTTTTAATAAACTCTTCCCTTGATTAGAATGTAGTTTCCTGTTTTATTTTTTCTAATTAGTTTTAAATTAAAATCTACTTTGCCAGATGTCATGGTGGCATGCATGCTTGCTTCTTGAATGTATGAAACTGGAGTATTTTGTCTGTCGTTTTATTCTAAGGTGGTGTTTATCTTTAAAATCAAGATATGTTTCTTGAAGAGAACAGGCAGATGGATTTTGTTTTATGATCCATTCAGTTAGTCCACATTTTTAAATGAAGAATTGAGGCCACTGATATTTAAGATATGTAGAAACTTGTGTTATTGTGGTCACTGTGCTGTTGAAATTTGTTGTTTTCTGTGGTCACAGTGGTGTTTCATGGTGTAATAATTATGTCTTCTTATTTCTTTCCACCATCTCTGTTGTGCTCATTGCTCTCTTCATTCTAAAATATAACTTCGTGTATTTTCCTTAGATCTGGTTTGATGGATATGATTTTGTAGGCCGTTTATGTCTTGGAAAGTTTTTATTTTTCCTTCAGTTTGGCAGTTATTTTTGCTGGGTACATTTCTCTAGGCTGGCCAATATAGTCTTTCAGGACTTGACATGCTTTGCTCTAGGATTTTCTGGCTCTCATGGATTCCATTTAGAAATCAGCTTCTAATCTCTTGGATTTTCATTTATATTTGCCTTGTCTTTTGTTTTCCTCTTGCAGCTTTCAGCACACCTTCTTATTATGTTTTTTTAAGTGATAATTAAAATTTATTCTAAAATATTTTTCTTTGTTAGTGTTTTAATAATAATATGCTGTAGGGATTTTCTTTTCTGGTCTTGTCTATTGGTGTACTCTGTTCTTCTATATATTTGGATATATCTTTCCATGGTTTCAGTAACTCTTCTTCTATGAAACTGACCTTATTGAAAAACTGGTCTATGTCATTGACCTGGAATTCTTCTCCATCATCTATGCCAATAATGTAAAGATTCAGTTTTCTCAAAGCATCCCACATTTCCTTTACTGTTTTCAAATTTCTTTATTATTTTTATCCTCTATTCTATCTTGGATCCTAACTTCTCCCTTCTGCTTGTTTCCTCTGGCATGGAAGGCTGTCCTGGAGTTTCTGGCTGGACTCTGTGTTTTCAGTCCTGTCCTCAGTTCAGCTTGAGTCTTCTTCATGCTTCCTCTTTCCTTGTTGACTTCCATGTACAAGTCTTGCATTGTCTTCATCATTTACTTCAGGTTTATGTTTTTGCTTTCATGGGCATCATCATGGAATTGATTCTCCTTAAGTTATTTCTCTTTAGTTTCATTAAACTGTTTGTGTCTTCTTTCAACTGCTTAAATTACTCTATGAATCTAAGGAACGTTCTTTTACAGTCTGTGTCCTGAATTTTATTAGGTAATACTCATTGGCAAACATTTCTACCAGACTGGTATATTTGGAGAGAATATACTGTCTGTATCTGTGATATTGTTGGTATTTTTGATAATATTTGGACATGTGGATGTTTTATTACTCCTAATATTCATATACACAATGCAAACTGTGGCAAAGAGATTATATATAAGCTTGTTATGTCTAGAGGTTGAAAATGGCTTATATGTAATGAAATAAAATACAAAGAATGGCCTGGGTTTTTGTACAGCATGTGGGTCCTTACTGATGCCTGAAGTGTCGGGGTACATCTGGCTGGATGCACAGTTTGGATGCAGAATTTGGATGTTGTTGAAACATTCATGAATAATTAAGATGTGCTGGAGGTATTATCATCCCAGTTCTAAGTTTTACTATAGAGTTATAGTAATAAAAACAGGATGGTATTGGCATAAAAGCAAACACATAGGCCAATGGAATTGAATTGAAGACCCAGACATAAATCCACACACATGTGGACACCTGATATTTTATGAAGAATCCAAAAATACACACTGAAAAAAGGATAGCATCTTCAACAAATGATGCTTTTCTAACTGGATGACTGCATGTAGAAGAATGCAAATAGACACATACTAATTATTCTGCACAAAACTAAACTGCAGATGGATCAATAACTTCAACATAAGGCCAGATACATTGAACCTCATAGAGGAGAAAGTGGGGAGTGCCCTTAAACCAATTTTCACAGGGATGAACTGGAGAGAATATCATTAGCACAGTCACTAAGAACATCAATTAATATATAGGATCTCATGGTGCTGAAGTGGTTCTGTATAACAAGGACACCAGAACTTGAGCAAAGTTACATTCTACTAAGTGGGAAAATATTTCTACCAATTGTATATCTGAGAGATGGCTAATATATAAAATGTGTAAAGAACTCAAAAGAGAACTGAACATCAAAATACAAGACAGTTAAAATGGGGTACAGAATGAAGCAGAGTGTTCTCAAAAGATAAAACTGAATTGGCTGGGAAACACTCAAAAATGTTCAGCATCTTCAGACACTAGGAAATACAAATCAAAAATACAGGATTGCAAAGTCAATAAAACAAATAATAGTATTTACTGGCAAAGGTCTGTGAAAGGGAGAACATTTATTTATCCATTGCTGGTGGTTATGCAGACTTGTACAGACCCTATGAAAATAGTGCCAGTTCCTCAGGAAGCTGGGAATAATTCTACCTCTAGATCCAGATAAACCACACTTTGGTTCTATCAAAAGCACTCTGCACCCTACTACAGAGACACTTGCTCAACCATGTTCATTGCTGCTCTACATTGAATAGTCAGAGCCTGGAAAGAGCTTAAATATCAAGCAATGGATAATAGATAATGTACATTTGGTACATTTAGACATTGGGATATAATTCAGTTGTTAAAGAATAAAATCATGAAGGGCTCAAGTAAATGGATGGTACTAGAAAAATCTTGAGGCAACCCAGACCTCAAAACACAAATATGGCATATTAGCCATCAAGCCTTTGATATGTATGCTACAATTCAAACAACCACTGAGGTTATGCACCTGGCAAGGGACTAGTGGGGAGGAGAGGATCTCTCAAGGAAGGACTAATAGAATATATCTTTATGGAGAGTCATAGGAGAATTAATAGGATAGAAGGATTGAAGAGGGTTGGTAAAGGAGGGACTTTGAGGTGGGGGGAACTAACACTAACAGCCATTTGAAGGGAAGTGTGGAAACCTATTACTGTATACACTTCATAAAAATATAACATATATGAAAGTCAACAGATCTAAATAAAGTGAACAAATATTAGAGGAGACAGTTCCCCAAATATGCCATTATTAGAACCTCTAGTGCCAGGGATGAGTTTCATCTTGGTGAGTTGTTGGCCATATGAGGCCAACAGAATCCTCCAAGCATCACAGGCTATTGCTGAGGCTATTGGTTACTTTCCCCAACCTGCTGTAAGGTCCTACTGCTGAAGACAAGACTTACCTATGTCACCAAACATGGAGAAGTCAATCTGGTGCCTAACTAGAGGCTTTACCATTCTGATTAGCATTTATGGTACAGGAAGTTACTTTGCATGCTATTGGAAGAGAAAAGCAATCATCAGTATCTCCCAGATACAAATTCTGTGAGTGATAGCAGTGACCTGTCTGCAAGATACCTAGGTGAAAGTGTCGTAAGTGTCATTGGAACCAACAGCTTTCTGACTGGACTTAAGGTTCCATGAAATGGAATCCATATCTGACACTGCTAATGTGGCCAAGAGCCTGAAACTAGATGGGTCATGTACCTAGGGGAAAAATGTAATAATAAGTTGCTAAAGGAATGTAGCAATAAAATGACTACTTATAACATACAGCTATACTCATAGAAACTCATCATTTCTTGAGGAACTTCTTACAGCACCTAGAAACAAAAACAGAGACCCACAACTGGACAATGGATATACAGTGATAGACTTTGGATTATTCAGGCCTAAATCGGATCTCTTAATCAAAGCTCTCCCCTCAAGGCTTAGAGATTTATGAGGAAGAAGAGGAATGAAAGTAAGTAAGAGCCATAACTGAGGGAAGACGCCAAGGAAACTGTCTTCAAGATACAACAAAAGTGATGTATATATGAATTCACGGAGACTGTGGCTACATGCACAAGACTGAACAAGTTCTGCCAGAGCATCCACATTCCTCAGCTGAAGCGAGGACAAGGACACCCAGCCCCAGCCAAGATGCTATTTACAATGGATACCCACTAGCAAAGGAAAAATCAATTTTTCACAAAGGGGTCCTATTGGATGTATTAACCACATTTGAGGGCAGGCCCATGCAAATCATTAGAGAGCCAATAAAAAATGAACTCAATTGTATTTTTGTACACATTTTTTTTTTCTCATTTTGCTTTAGTGGGAATTTTTTCCTTTTTTTTTCTTTGCTTGTTTAATTTCATTTTTGCTTTTATGGAGTGTGTGTGTGTGTGTGTGTGTGTGTGTGTGTGTGTGTGTGTGTGTATGTCTTTAGGACATTTTCTGTCCTAAAGAGGGAGAAAATAAGAGAAAGAGGGAGGGAATATAAAATTTGGTGGTGTCTTATTTAGAGTTTCAATTACTATGAAGAGACACCTTGACCAAACCAAGTTTAATAATTAGAAACATTTAATTTGACTGGCTTACACTCTCAGAGGTTACTCCATTATCATCACACAGATCAAACATGGTGCCATACAGTCAGGCATTGTGCTGCAGAAGGAGGTGAGAGTTCTACAGATTGGTCTGCAGGCACCAGGAAATTAACTGAATCATGTGTAGCTTGAGCATAGGAGACCTCAAAGCCTGACTCAACAGCGACACACTCCCTCCACAAAGGCCACCCATACTTAAACAGAGCCACACCTCCTAATAGTGCCACTCCCTATGAGCTTATCTAGGCCAATTTCATTCAAACTATCAAAGGTGTGTCCGGACAAAATAAAAAAAATGACACAAAGAACAGGTGGGGGAATTAGGGAAATGTAGATAGTATGGTCATGGATGTATCAAATACATTAGGATCTCAAAAAATGACTAAAATAATAATTTTAGAATTCTTCTTATGTATTTTTGTTTGGTTATTTTTTTTCTGATTTTACATCCCAATCAAAATTTCCCCTCCCTCCTTGTCTCCTCCCAGTTCCTTCCCCCACCTCCAACACTGCCCCATCCAGTCCTCTTCCATTGTTTCTCTTTAGGTACATCAGGCTTCTCCATGGATGTCAGCCACCCATGGTATATCAAATTGCCGTGAGACTAGGCACAATCCTCTCCCATTAAGGCTGGACAATGTAACTCAGTAGGAGGAAAGGCAGAGAAAGTAGGTGACAGAGTCAGAGATAGCCCCTACCCCCACTTTTAGGAATCCCATAAGAATACCAGACTACATATCTGTAGCAAATGAACAGGGCACCTAGGTAAGTCCCATGTAGGCTCTCTGGTTGGTGGTTCAGTCTCTGTGAGCCCTTGTGAGCCCAGATTAGTTGGTTATGTGGGTTTTCTTGTGGTGCCCTGACACAAATGGATCCTATAGTCCTTCCTCCTCCTCCTCTTCCTCAGGGCTCCCCAAACTTCACCTAATATTTGGCTGTGAGTTTCTGCATCTGATTCTGTCAGTTGCTGGGTAAAATCTCTCTGATGACTTCTGGGCTCAGCATCAATGTCTCTGGGTTTGTGGGATGTAGCATGGTTCTCCTTTACTTTACAGCCAGTTCATTTTCATTTTCCATATGTAGTTGAGTATTGTTCTTTCAAGGTCTGTAAAAAATTATCATGGAATTTCAATGAATGAGGATTGCAGTGAATCTGTACCTTTTTTGGGTACAATGGCCATTTTTACTATCTAAACCCTGCTGATCCATGAGCATGGGCGATCTTTCCTGCTTCTTTCTTTAAAGACTTGAAGTTCTTGTTGCACAGGTCTTTCACCTTCTTGGTTAGAGTTACCCCCAAGATATTTTATATTATTTGTGACTATGGTAAAGGGGATTGTTTCCTTTATTTCTTCCTCAGCCCCTTTATCATTTGTATGAAGAAGGGGTACTGTTTTTTTTAGTTAATTTTATATCCAGCCACTCTGCTGAATGTGGTTATCATGGTAGAATTTTTGGGGTCGCTTATGGATAGTATCATATCATCAGCAAATAGTGAAAGTTTGACTTCTTTTTTTCCAATTTGTGTCCTCTTGGTCTCCTTTAGTTGTCTTAGTGCTCTAGCTAGAACTTCAAGTACTATGTTGAGTAAATATGGGGAGAGTGGTCAGCCTTGTCTTGTCCCTGATTTTTGTGGAATCTTTTGAATTTCAGTTTAATTTGATGTTGGCTGTCAGCTTGCTATATGTAGTCTCGATTATCTTTAGGTGTGTTCCTTGTATTCCTGATCTCATAAAGACTTTTATCAGAAAGGGCTGTTGGATTTTGTGAAAGGCTTTTTCAGCATCTATTCAGATGACCATGTGTTTTTTTTTTCAGTTTGTTTACGTGGTGGATGACATTGACAGATTTTTGTATGTTGAATCAGCCCTGCATCTCTGAGAAGAAGCCTACTTGATCCTGGTGGATGATCTTTGTGATACGTTCTTGGATTTGGTTTGCAAGTAATTTATTGGGTATTTTTGCATCAAAGTTAAAGAGAGAAGTTGGTCTGTAAATCTCTTTCTTTTTGAGTCTTGGTGTGTTGCAGGTATCAGGGTGACTGTGCCCTCATCAAATGAATTGACAATGTCCCTTCTGTTTCTATTTTGTGGAATAATTTGAGGAGTATTGGTATAAGCTCTTCTTTGAAGGTCTGATAGAATTTGGCACTAAAACTGTCTGGCCCTGGGCTTTTGTTGGTTGGGATACTTTAAATGATGATTTCTATTTCCCTGAGAGTTATAGGCATATTTATATGGCTTATCTGTTTTGATATAAATTTGATATGTGGTACCTATCTAGAAAACTACCCATTGCTTATTGATTTTCCAAATTAGTGGAGTGCTGATTTGTGAAGTATGACTTAGTGATTCTTTGGATTTCCTTAGTTTCTGTTATGTCCTGCTTTTGGTTTCTGATTTATGTAAATTTAGATATTTTCTCATTGCTTTTTAGTTAGTTTTAATAAGGGTTTGACTATCATGCTGATTTTCTCAAAGAACCAACTCCTTGTTTCATTGATTTCTCTGTATTCTCTTTGTTTCTATTTATTGACTTTAGCATTCACTTTTATTATTTCTTGCCACCTACTCCTCTTGGTTAGGCCTTCTTCTCTTTGTTATACAGATTTCAAGTGTGTTGTTAAGTCTCTGGTGTGAAAATTCTCTAATTTCTTTATAAAGGCACTTGGTGCTATGAATTTTTCTCTTAGCACCGCTCTCCTTGTGTCCCATCAGTTTGCATACGTTGTGTGTTCATTTTCATTGAATTCTAGGAAGGCTTTAATTTCTTTCTTTATTTCTTCCTTGACCCAGTAGTCATTCTTTAGAGAATTGTTAAGTTTTCCTAAGTTTGTAGGCTTTATCTCATTTAATCCATGGTGGTCTGATAGGATACAGAGAGTTATTTCAATATTTTTTATAGCTACAGAGATTTGCTTTATGACCAAGTGTATGGTCAATTTTGGAGAAGGTTCTATGAGGTGCTGAGAAGAAGACATATTCTTTTGTGTTTGGGTGAAATGTTTTGTAGATACCTGATAGGTCCATTTGAGTCATAATGTCTGTTAATTCCATTATTTCTTTGTTTAGTTTCTGTCTGGATGGCCTATCCAATGGTGAGAGTGTGGTGTTGAAGTTTCCCACTATTAATGTGTGGGCCTCGATGTGTGATGTAAGCTTTAGAAATGTTTCTTTCACAACTGCCACAAATGTGCATTTGAGGCATAGATATTCAAAATCAAGATGTCATCCTGGTGGATTTTTCCAATTATGAACTTCCTTCTTCATCTCTTTTGATTAACTTTGGTTTGAGCCTATGCTGTTACATATTAAGATAGTTACATCAGCTTGCTTCTTAGGTCCATTTGATTGGAAAATCTTTTTTCAATAATTTACTCTGAGGTAATATCTACCTTTAATGTTGAGGTATGTTTCTTGTATACAACAGAAGGATGAATCCTATTTTGTATCCATTCTGGTGGATGGATACAAAACACAACCAGTGTGTTTTTATTGGGGGAATGGAGTCCCTTGATGTTCAGAGATATTAATGACCAGTGATTATAATTGTTGTTATTATGTTGTTGGTGCTGGTGATAGTAGTGTGTGTGTGTGTGTGTGTGTGTGTGTGTGTGTGTGTGTGTGTGTGTGTGTGTGTGTTTTCCTTCTTTGGATTTTGCTGGTGAAAGATTGTCTTTTGCTAGTGTATGTGTGAGGGTTATTTAACTTGGGTTAGAGTTTTCCTTTGAGTACCTTCTATATGACTGGATTTGTGGGTAGGTATCGTTTAAATTTGACTTTTGGTTTTTCTATCTATGGTGATAGAAGGTTTCACCGGGTGTATTAGTCTGGGCTGTCATCTGTTGTCTCTTAAAGTCTGTGGCTTGGAATCTCACTTGAGAAGTCGTGTGTGATTGTTATAGGCCAGCCTTTATATTTTACTTGGCCTTTTTTCCCTTGCAGCTTTTAGTAGTCTTCCTTTGTTCTGGACATGTAGCGTTTTGATTATTATTTGACATGGGGACTTTCTTTTCTGATCTAATCTATTTGTTGTTGTTGCTGTTTTGGTAAGCTTCTTGTACTTTTATAGGCATGTCCTTCTTTAAGTAATGGAAAATTTCATCTATGATTCTGTTAAATGTATTTTCTAGGTTTTTATGCTGAGATTCTTCTCCTTTTTCTTTTACGGTTATTGCTAGATTTGGTCATTTCATGGTGTCCCAGATTTCCTTGATGTTTTGTGTTAGGAGTTTTTTAGATTGAGTATTTTCTTTGCCCAATGAAACTACTTCTATTGCATTCAACACCTTGCATCTCTTTTATTATGTTGGTGATGCTTGTATCTGTAGTTCATGTTTGCTCACCCAGATTGTCCTTTTCTTGAAATCCATCAGTTTGTGTTTTTGTTATTGCTTCTATTTCAATTTTCATGTCATAAATACTTTTCTCTACCTTCTTGCATTATTCTTGGCTATCCTGACATTATTTAAGAGATTTGTTCATTTCATCTTATTCTTTGATTAGCTTTGCATCAATTTATTTAAAGGAGTATTTCATTTCTCCTTAAGGACTTCTATCATATTCAATAAAGTTGTTTCAAGGTCATTTTCTTTTGCTTTGGCAATGTTGAAATACTAAGGTCTTGATATCACAGGATGGATGGGCTCTTGTGGGGTCATAATGCTCTAGCTGTTGTTTATTGTATTTTTTCACTGGCATTTATGCATCTGGGTTTGGAATGATTAGTTCTAGTCCCTGAATTCTGAGTTACTCTTCATTGGTTGGGTGTTTTCTTTCTCGGTTTCTGTTTCCTCTTTAGTTTTCTAGTCTTTGTGGCCTGGATTTCTGGCAGCTGGTCTGACCTCTGGTCTAGTTGAGAATCCCTGTTCAAGTTGGAAGTTGTCCTTCTGGCTGTTAGCTTGGCCTTTGGTGTAGCAGGGGATCACTGTTCTTCTGATGGGTTTGGCCTGCATCTGTGATGGGGAATATCTTTCTGTATGCTGTGAATGTGTTGCTCTGATTGGTTGATAAATAAAATTCTGATTGGCCAGTAGCTAGGCAGGATGTATAGGCAGGATAAACTGACAAGAAGAATTCTGGGAAGAGGAAGGCTAAGTCAGCAGAAGCCAGCCCGCAGTCCAGAGAGCAGCATGTAACAGCACACAGGTTAACAAAAATGGGCTGAGTTTAAGTGTAAGAGCTAGTCACTGGTAGGCCTGAGTTAATGACCATACAGTTATAATTAATTTAAGCCTCTGTGTGTTTACTTGGGGGATGTGATTGAGGAGATTTGTCCCTACTGCCAGCAAGCGGAGACACAAAAAACTTTCTGACTACACACATGAGCAGCTGAAGACTGATCAAGCTGGTGTGGCTTAAGTTTAGAATTCTTTAAAGGATTACTTGACAGTTTTACTTCAATTGAAAAAGCAGATTACAAATTTATTTTCATTGCCTTCAACAAAGAAGATTAAACTTGTCAGCCCATGTCGTATCATGAGATATTCATGGCAGACATTAGGAAGGGGATGTCTAAAGAGGTAGTGTCCTTCTTGACATGATAGTAAGGCAGAATGAACAAGGCTACACACAACCTCAGTGCTCTTCATGGCTGAAGTACAAAATGAAAATAATTGTAGAAGCTTAAATGTTGATTCATTTCTTCCCATAGATCAGCAGGAGTGTATCCCTTGCCCACTTCAAGAGTATTCAAATCCTGAAAGAACCAACTGCCTTCCAAAGTTAGTGACATTCCTGTCCTTTGAGGATTCTCTGGGCATGACTCTGGCCTGTACAGCTCTGTGCTTCTCTGTCAGCACAGCTGTAGTTTTGGGGATCTTTCTCAAACACCAAGACTCACCCATTGTTAAGGCCAATAACCGGACGCTCAGCTTCATCCTGCTCATCTCCCTCCTCCTCTGCTTTCTCTGTTCCTTCCTCTTCATTGGCCACCCAAGCACAGCCTCCTGCATATTGCAGCAAATTACATTTGCACTTGTGTTCACTCTGGCTCTTTCCACTGTTTTGGCCAAAACTATAACTGTAATTCTGGCCTTTAGAGCCCTAAAGCCAGGAAGGACAATGAGAAGGCTGCTTGTCTCAGGCATCCATAACTCTGTCATCCCCATCTGTGTCCTGATCCAGCTTATTCTTCTTGGAGTCTGGCTGGGAACCTCACCTCCCTATATTGAGGCAGATGCACACTCTGAACATAGTCACATCATCATTTTGTGCAACAAGGGCTCACTTACTGCTTTCTACTGTGTGCTGGGATACTTGGGGATCCTGGCCCTAGGGAGCTTCACTCTGGCTTTCCTGGCCAGGAACCTGCCTGACACATTCAATGAAGCCAAGTTCCTGACATTCAGCATGCTGGTGTTCTGCAGTGTCTGGGTCACCTTCCTCCCTGTCTACCACAGCACCAAGGACAAGGCCATGGTGGCTGTGGAGGTCTTCTCCATTTTGGCTTCCAGTGCAGGGCTGCTAGGATGCATCTTTTTCCCAAAGTGCTACATTATTCTTGTTAAACCTGATGAGAACTCTTTGAAATATTTTAAGAACAAAACACAATCTAGATAAAATTGATTGTTTTGATGAATTGAGTCTTTCTCATAAAATCCTTTAGTTTAGTATAGTAAAAATTGAACTTACTTAACTTTTCAGTAAGATTTTCTGAAATATATATTTAAAAAAATAGAAGAGCCCCTCACTGTGTCTCACATACAGACAATCTATTTCAAAATAGAAGCTACTGCTGAAAATTCACTTTATTTACCTATTCTTGTTACTTATAAATTTATGGGCAATAGATATGTTCAAAGTTCAACTATGGCCAAGAGAACAGCCCCCTGCAACACCAGTGAAAACCAGAACCACAAGTCCACCTTGCACCAATTGGGAACATGTAAGGCCCCATCTCTGGACTGGGCAGACCAGGTCCCCAGTTCCTAGACCCTGGGGGGAACACCCTGTGCCCCTCCCCCAAGCCATTGGAGCCCCAGGGACTAGCCAGCTGCCCCTTCCCCCACCTCCTTGCCAAGAAAAAGCCCCCTGTGACACCAGTGAAAACCAGAAACATAAGCCCACCCTGCACCAATTGGGAACACAAAATAGGTCCCACCCTGCACCCATTGGGAATAGCTGCTCCCTGAGACAGAGCCCATTGGTGCACATTGGACTAAGTTCTGCTCCCTGAGACACAAAATCCATCAGCACAGATTGGACCAAGAGCCTGGATTAGACAAAGAGCTCCCATTAGACCAAAAGTATCAATCAAACCCAAAGAGTCTCCCTCAAAACCAGAGAGCACTTGCATGGAATGGAGGAAGGGATGGGTAGACACCAGTGCAAAAATACAGTCAACAACATAAAGACCAATATGACACCATCAGAACCTAGTGGTGCTACATCAGCAAGACCTGAACATCCCAAAGCAGAAGAAGCAGAAGAAATAGACCTTTAAAATGACTTTAAGAAGATGATAGAAGCCTTTAAAGAGGAAATGAAAACTGGCCTTAAAGAACTCAAAGAAAAGATAAACAAATAATTGGAAGAAATCAGTAAATCCCTTAAAGAAAGCCAAGAAAAAGCAATTAAACTGGTGAATGAAAAAGTCCAAGATTTGAAAACTGAAATAGAGGCAATAAAGAAGACACAAACTGAGGGAAGGCTGGAAATGGAATATCTGAGTAAACAAACAGGAACTACAGATGCAAGCATAGCTAACAGAATGCAAGAGATGGAAGAGAGAATCTCTGGCATTGAAGATACAATAGAGGAAACAGATTCATCAGTCAAAGAAAACACTAAAGTCAAAAAAGTCATAACACAAAACATCCAGGAAATCTTGGACACCATGAAAACCCCAAACCTAAGAATAACAGGGATAGAAGAAGTAGAAGAATACTAACTCAAAGGCATAGATAATATATTCAACAAAATAATAGAAGAAAACTTTCCCAACTTAAAGAAGGAAATGCCTATGAAGGTACAAGAAGCTTACAGAACACCAAATAGAATGGATCTAAAAAAAAAATTCCCTTGCTGCATAATAATCAAATCACTAAACATGCATAATAAAGAAAAATATTAAGAATTGCAAAGGAAAAAGACCAAGTAACATATAAAGTCAGGCCCATCAGAATAACACCTGACTTCTCAAGGGAGACTCTGAAAGCCAGAAGGTCCTGGACAGACATTATGCAGACACTAAGAGACCATGGATGCCAACCCAAACTATTATATCCAGCAAAACTCTCAATCACTATAGATGGAGCAAACAAAATATTCCATGATAAAACCAGATTTAAACAATACCTATACACATATCCAGCCCTACAGAAAGCACTAGAAGGACAAATCCAACCTAAGGAAGTCAGATAAAACCATGAAAATACAGGCAATAGATAATCCCACACCAACAAATACCAAAGAAGAGAAACACACAACAATTACCAACAAAAATAACAGGAATTAACAATCACTGTTATTAATATCCATTAATATCAATGGTCTCAATTCACCTATAAAAAGACATAGGCTGAAAAAATGGATGCAAAAACAGGATCCATCCTTCTGCTGCATACAAGAAACATACCTCACCTTTAAAGCCAGACACTACCTCAGAGTAAAAGGCTGGGAAAAGACTTTCCAATCAAATGGACTTAAGAAGCAAGCTGGTGTAGCTATCCTAATATTTAATAAAATAGACTTCAAACTAAAATCAATTGAAAGAGATCAGCAAGGACATTACATACTTATCACAGGAAAATCCACCAAGATAAAGTCTTAATTCTGAATATTTATGCCCCAAATACAAGAGCACCCACATATGTAAAAGAAACATTACTAAAGCTTAAATCACACATCAAGCCCCACACATTAATAGTGGGAGATTTCAACACCCCAACTTACCACTTGGTGAATCTGCCAGATTGAAACTTAACAGAGAAATAAGGGACCTAACAGAAGTTATGACTCAAATGGACTTAATAGATATATACAGAACATTTCACTGAAACACAAAAGAATATACCTTTTTTTCAGCACTCCAAGGAACCTTCTCTAAAATCGACCACATGCTCGATCACAAAGCAAATCTCAATGGATAAAAAAGTTGAAATAGCCTCCTGTATCCTTTTGGACCACCATGGCTTAAAGTTTGATTTCAACAACAAAATTTACAGAAAGCCTCATGGAAACTGGACAGTGCCCAAATGAATCACCAATGAGTCAAGGAAGAAATAAAGAAAGAAATTAAGATTTCCTAGAATTCAATGAAAATGAAAGTACAACATACCCAAACATATGGGACACTATGAAAGCAGGCTAAGAGGAAAATTCATAGCACTAAATACCAACATAAAGAAGATGGAGAAATCTAACACTCATGACTTAACAGCACACCTGAAAGCTCTAAACCAAAAAGAAGCAAAACTCACCCAGAAGGCATAGATACTAGGAAATGATCAAATTGAGGGCTAAAAATTAATGAAATAGAAACAAAGAAAAATACAAGCAATAAATAAAATGAAGAGTTGGTTCTTTGAAAAAAATCAACAAGATACATAAGCCCTTATCCATATTAACCAAAAGGCAGAGAGAGAGAGCATCCAAATGTACAAAACCAGAAATTAAAAGGGAGACATAACAACAGACAATGAGGAAATCCAGAGAATCATCAGGTCAAAAACCTGTACTCCACAAAATTGGAAAATCTGAAAAAATGGAAAGTTTTCTGGATAGGTACCATATACCAAAGTTAGATCAAGACCAGATAAACAATTTAAATGAGCCAATAACCCCTAAGGAAATGGAAACAGTCATTAAAAGTCTCCCAAATAACACAGTCCAGGACCAGATGGTTTCAGCACAGAATTCTACCAGATTTTCAAAGAAGAGCTAATTCCAATACTCTTCAAATTGTTCTATACAACAGAAACAGAAGGAACATTATCAAACTCTTTTTATGAGGCTACAGTTACCCTGATACCCAAACCACACAAAGATGCAACAAAGAAAGAGAATTACAGACCAATCTCCCTTATGAACATTGATGCAAAAATACTGAATAAAATAATGGCAAAAGAATCCAAGAACACTGAGAAATCGGGTGTTATTCTGATGGGTTTGCCTTTATATGTCACTTGGCCTTTTTCCTTTGCTGCTCTTAATATTCTTTCTTTATTCTGTACGTTTAGTTGTTTAACTATTATGTGGCGAGGGGACCCCAGGCAGTGGGACCAGATCTTGTGCTCATTGCATGAGTTGGCTGTTTGAAACCTGGGGCCTATGCAGGATTGTTTGGCTCGGCCTGGGAGGAGGGGACTAGACCTACCTGGACTGAGTCTACCAGGTTGACCTCAGTCTGTGGGGAAGGCTTTGCCCTGGAGGAGATGGGAATGGGGGGGGGGGTTGGGGGGAAGGTGAGGGGGACAGGAGGGGGGAGAACAAGGGAATCCGTGGCTGATATGTAGAACTGAATTGTATTGCAAAATAAATTAATAAAAAAAAAAAAAAAAAAGAATCCAAGAACACATCAAAAAAGTATCCACCGTGATTATATAGGCTTCACCCCAGGGATGCAAGGATGATTCAACATACAAAAATCTGTCCATGTAATACATCATATAAACAAACTGAAAGAAAAAAACCACATGATCATCTCATTGGATGCTGAAAAAGCCTTTGACAAAATCCAACACCCCTTCATGATAAAGGTCCTAGAGAGATCAGAAATACAAGGAACATACCTAAACATAATAAAGGCAATTTACAGCAAGCCAACAGCCAACATCAAATTAAATGGAGAGACACTCAAAGTGATTGCACTAAAATCAGGAATAAGACAAAGCTGTTCACTCTCCCCATATTTATTCAATATTGTACTTGAAGTTCTAGCTATAGTAATAGCACAACAAAAGGAGATCAATGGGATAGAAATTGGAAAGGAAGAATTCAAACTTTCATTATTTGCAGATGATATGATAATGTACATAAGCGACCCCAAAAATTCTACCAGGGAACTCCTACAGCTGATAAACTCCTTCAGTAATGTGGCAGGATACAAGATTAATTAAAAAAAATCAGTAGCCCTCCTAAATACAAATGATGAAAGAGCTGAGAAAAAAATCAGAAAAACATCACTCTTTACAATAGTCACAAATTATATGAAATACCTTGGAGTAACTCTAATTAAGCAAGTGAAGGACCTGTATAACAAGAACTTTAAGTCCTTGAAGAAAGAAATTGAAGATGATATCAGAAAATGGAAAGATCTCCCATGCTTATGAAGAGGTAGGATTAACATAGTAAAAATGGCAATCTTACCAAAAGCAATCTATAGATTCAATGCAATCCCCATCAAAATCCCAAAGCAATTCTTCATAAACCTTGAAAGAACAATACTCAGCTTAATAGGGAAAAACAAAAAAGCCAGGATAGCTAAAACAATCTTGTACAATAAAGCAACCTCTGGAGGCATCATGATCCCTGACTTCAAGCTTTACTAGCTACAGTAAAAAAAAAAAACAGCTTGGTATTGTCATAAAAACCAACATGTGGACAAATGAAATATAACTGAAGACCCTGTCATTAATCCACACATGTATGAAAACCTAATTTTTACAAAGAAGTCAAAACTGTACCATGGAAAAAAAAGGATCTTCAACAAATGGTGCTGGCATAACTGGATGTCAGCATGTAGAAGACTGCAAATAGATCCATAACTGTCACAGTGCATAAAACTTAAGTCCAAGTGGCTCAAAGACATCAATATAAATCCAGTTACTCTGAACCTGATAGAAGAGAAAGTAGGAAGTAGTCTTGAATGCACTGGCACCAGAGATTACTTCCTAAATATAACACCAGTAGCATAGACACTGAGAGCAACAATTAATGAATGGGAACTCTTGAAACTGAGAAGCTTTTGAAACTGAGAAACTTTTGTAGAGCAAAGGACATGGTCAATAAGACAAAACGACAGGTGATGGAATGAAAAAAGATCTGAACCAACCCCACATATGACAGAGAGCTGATCTCCAGAATATAAAGAACTAAAGACACTAGACATCAAAATACCTAACAGTCCAATTAAAAATGGGCTATAGAACTAAACAGAGAATTATCAACAGAAGAATCTCAAATGGCAAAAAGTCATTTAAGGAATTGCTCAGCATCCTTAATCGTCAGGGAAATGCAAATCAAATGACCCTGAGATACCATCTCATACCCATCAGAATGACTAAGATCAAAAACACTGATGACAGCTTATGTTGAAGAGGGTGTGGAGCAAGGGGAACACTTTTCCACTGCTAGTGGGAATGCAAACTTGTATACCCACTTTGGAAATCAGTATGGTGGTTTCTCAGAAAATTGGGAATCAATCTTCCTCAAGACCCAGCTATACCACTCTTGGGCATATACCCAAGGAATGCTCAACCATACCACAAGGACACATGCTTAACTATGTTCATAGCAGCATTATTTGTAATAGCCAGAACCTAGAAACAACCTAAATGCCCCTCAACTGAAGAATGGATAAATAAAACGTGGCACATATACACAATGGAGTACTACTGAGCAGAGAAAAACAATTACATCATGAGGTTTACAGGCAAATGGATGGAACTAGAAAATATCACCCTGAGTGAGGTAACCCAGACTCAGAAGGAAAAACATGGTATGTACTTGCTCATGAGTAGACACTAGATGTAAAGCAAATGATAACCAGACTGCAACCCGCAGCTCCAGGCAGGCTAGCTAGTAAGGAGGACCCTAGGAAGGATGCATGGATTGCCCAGCCATGGAGAAATGGATGAGATTTACAAGAGCAAACCGGGGATGAGGGGGTTAATGGAAGGCAAGGGACAGAGTATGTGCGCTTAGGGGAACAGGAGGTTCAAGCTGGAATGGCAACAGAGTGTGAGAGCAAGGAAAGAGATACCGTGATAATTGAAGACACCATGGGAATAGGAAGAAGCAGAGTGCTAAGAAGGTTCCCAGGAATCCACAAGGATGACTCCACCATAGACTACTGGGAATAGTCGAGAGGGTGCCTGAGCTGACCTACTCTGGTGATTGGATGGCTGAATATCCTAACTGTCACGATAGAACCTCCATTCAGTCACTGATGGAAGCAGATGCAGAGATCCATGGCCAGGTCCCAGGCAGAGCTCCAGGAGTCCAATCTGAGAGAGAGAGAGAGAGAGAGAGAGAGAGAGAGAGAGAGAGAGAGAGAGAGAGAGAAGGGATTCTATGAGCAAGAAATATTGAGACCATGACTGGAAAAATACAGAGACAACTAGTTAAAGTAGTGGAAATACATGAACTGTGGACCAATAGCTGAGGAGCCTCCATGGTACTGGACTAGGTGCTCAGGATAAGTGAGAGAGTTGTTTAGCTTGAACTGTATAGGAGGTCCCCAGGCAGTGGGATCTGGACCTGTCCCTAGTGTATGAGCAGGCTTTTTGGAGCCTAGTGCATATGGTGAGACAGCCTTGATGCAGGCAGGAGGGGCTTGGAACTGCCTCAACCGAATGTTCCAGGCTCTGCTGACTCCCCATTTGAGGGCTTGCCTTGGAGGAGGTGGGAATCGGGGGTCAGCTGGGGGGAAGCCTGGGGTAGAAGGAGGGAGGACAGGGGAATCTGTGGTTGGTATGTAAAATGAATAGAAAATCTCTTAATAAAAATGTTCAATTACATGATAATAACTCAGAATAATAGTACATGCACAAAACATTTTCCTTGTAGTCTTTTTTTTTTTTTGGAGTATGAGAGATCTTTGTGTGATAATTGAGATTCTTCTGTAGGACAGGCAAAGAACTGGCTCTCTGGGAAGGAAGGCTTGCAAACAGGTCTAGCCACTACATAAATTACTGTGTAGAATTCTCTAAAAGCTGAAAATCAATCTCCCACATGAGCCAACTATACCTTTCCTGGACAAATGCACAAAGGAATCAACATCCCACACCAGAGATTCTTGCTCAGACATTCTCATCACGGTTCTATTCACAATAGGTAGGAAATGAAAACACCTAGATGTCCTTCAACTGATAAATGAATGAGAAAAATGTACACACAAATGTATGGAAATAGCAAAAATATGTTGAATTATGTAACTCAGACCAAGAAAGACAAATGCCACAATTCTCTTTACTCTGAGGCATGTAGACATGAGTATTCACCCCAGACTAACTGTAGAGACCAGGGAAGAGGGTGGGGACAGTGGAGAATGAAGTACCAGGGTAGAAGGGATCTGACTGGGGAAATGGGAAAAGTGCTGCTCTAAATAAGAATAGATTAGATCAATTCAAAAGAAGGAAGTGGGTGTAAATACTGCAAATATATATGAGAAAATCATAAGCAATTAATCTATGAACTAGCTACCTAACAATACCTATAATATATGTAAGTTCAAGTATAAATATACAAATGCAGTTTAAATGGAAAACTTAAAACCATCACTTTAATAAAAGAGGGTAACGTTTAACAAAATATTAAACCCACATATAGGTAGAGTCCATCTCTCACCAAGAAAATTTTCTTTGCAACAATTCTTGAGACAAGACCATGACCAATCAAATGCCAGAATTCTGGAGCCTAATCATGTCTGACACATCTACAAAACAATTCCCACATCTAAGGCTCAGAGAACACACAGAACAGGGGGCTAAATGGTTGTAAAAGGCCGAGGATCAGAGTTTTCTCTAAGACTGTGTCTTCTAATAATGTCAGAAGCTACATTTATAAGTCTTACCAATGTGAATACATAAACATGTACTGAACAAGGAAAATGCTAATATACATGCCAAAGTGGTCCAAGGAGAGATCGTAAGGCCTCAACCTTACTCAAAAATCTACATGGAATGAAAAAAGGTTGAGAGTGGGAAAAATATTCTTCCCCAGAGAAGAGCACACCTATCAGTTATCCAACACCAAATGGTCAGCCCTGGACAAGTAACATGATAAAAACTGAGCAGGTTATATAGGGAGTGTACATACATACATATATGCCTGTAATAACATTTAATGAAGAAGAGATCATAGATTTGAAAAAGCCAGGAAAGCTCTTTGTGGAAGTTTAGACAGAAGAAAGGTAAGGCAGAAAATGATGTAATTATATTACAACTTCAAAAAAAGAAAGAAATTAAAAAATGAAATTTGCAGAAAATTGGATAGAACTAGAAAAATACATATTGAATAAGGTAACCTAGACCCATAAATACAAACCTTGTACATTCTCTCTCTTCTGAGGTTTCTAGCTCCAAATCTGAGCATATATCTGCCTCCATGTGAGAGCTTTTGCCTTATCTTGGTGTATCTTGTTTTGTCCTGTTGGAATATCTGACTCTCACAGACCTGATCTTTTCTGAAGAGGAAATGGAAGGGAGTAGATCTGAGGGAGAGGATAGGCGGGGTTGGGCTGGGAGAGTGGAAAGAGGGAAAAATGTGGTCTGGATATATTGTATAAGAAAGAACTTTATTTTCAATTAAAAAAAGAAAAAATAAACAGCAAAAATACAAAAAAGTACAGCAAAGAGAATACAGTAAATTGTTCCTTTTGCTATTAATTTTAAAGAAACCAAGAGTCTATATTTTTATATTCAGTGCTATGTAAGTTTCCAAAGGAGCAAAGACACCAAGAATCTTACCCAACTATGAACCACGCAAAATGTCAGCATGACAAAAATAATTTTAAAGATGCAATAATTGCATATAGATCATGATAGCCAACAATTGTCTAATTAGACTTCAGACATGATCAACAAGAGGTAAACCATAAATGGTAATGCAAACCTAGGTAACTACCCATGGCTGGTGAACTTATAGATGTTGGAAGAGAACCAATAAGCATCACTTCACTAAATCAGCATAATCCCTACCTATACTCTAAATCTTTGTTCCTTTCCCCACAGAAAGTCCTTATGAAGGAAACAGACAGAGATTGCTACAGAAAACCACAACCAATAAAAATGAAGAGTTGTGGATTCCTGTATCAAGGTAATATCTACAATACAACTCCTGAACCTAAAACTTGGGAATCATTGAAGAAGAGGGAATGGCAATAATCTAAGAACCCGAAGAACAGGTAGTTTGTTCTGAGGATGTGTCTCAGCAATATCAGAAGATACACTCATAAAATCCCAACAATATAACTGCCTAAGCATGAGTTTAATGAGGCTGACACCAATAGGCATGTTAACTGAGATGAGAAAAATTCCACATGGCCTCAAATCCACTAAGAGATTTATAGACAACTAAGACATATTGAGAGAAGTAGAAATAGTCTTCTGTTGTGGAATATTCCTTTACAGTGTGTGAAGATTTGTCACTGTGATTGCTTTAATAAAAATTAAATGGCCAATAGTTAGGCAGAATGGATATCAGGACTTCTGGACAGACAGAGTTCTGGGAATAAGAAAGGCAGCATTGCCAGACAGATGGAGAGGAAACAGTATGGGCATTACAGATAGAGTAAAGATAAACAAGCCACATCTAAGAGTGTAGATTAAAAGATACAAGAGCTAGTGGGACAAGCATAAGATATAGGCTGAGCTTTTATAATTAATAGAGTCTCTGTGTCACTTTTTGTGAGTTGGTAGTTTAAAGAAAAACCCGTCTCCATACGGAACCCCACTTCAGGCCATGCACATCCACATGAGACCTGAAAAAGCTTTTAAAAAAAAGTTCAGAACACAGATTCAAATGTGGCTTCCTGATGACCACAGTCTCAGGCAGGATCAGTGGCACACAGAGATGCTGCTACTGACCACTGTCTGTGGACTGGAGCCAGCAACCAGGGCCATGTGCTAAGGCTGAGCCACACCATTGGATGACATAGCAGTTTAAGATTTATCTCATACAATCAGAGAACACTCAAGGTGCTCAATAAAGACATATCAAGAGAGAAAAAACCCTCTAAACATGTTACAGTGTGTTTAAAAAAATCTGTATAGGCTTAAAAAGAAAAGAAAATGGATATAGACAGTCAAAGGAAAAAATAGTTTATAAATAAAATAAAGTCTTTAAAGGAGAATAAAATAATATAAAAAGTATAAGCCAAGTATTGAGGGAAAATACACAGAGAGTTTGGATCCTATATAGTGTCTTTGACTTTAAATATTTTATTTCTGAGGAGTGAACAATAGCTACTGATGTGGGCGGTCAGCTGAGAGACTGGCTCACACATTTTAACCCAGGGTACTCTTGAGGAGTGAAGGATAAGAAATTTAGATAGAAGGATAGAGGGGAGAGAAACAGACAGAAACACAGGGTAGACTTGGGAGGGCCTGGATCCTTATCCACTGGCCCCTTCTGTCTCTTTTAAAAGGCTATTTATAGGAATGTCAAGGGTTGGAGCAAAAGACCTCCCCCTAGCTCAGCCAAGTGTAGACCCTTCCCAATCACCTGGTAATCACCACACATGGTCAAACAATCCTCTAATGCAGCCCTCCTGGGTGAAGCAAACTCAGATTTCACTAGGAAGCTTTTATGGGACTCTACAATTCCCCCTTCTTAATATAAAAAAGGGCTCCCCAGGCCCCTCAGATAGACTGTTCCAGTCTTAGGTCATCCTTCTTGGCTAATTTTACATTCATACATTCAGGAAGTTATCAAGAAGAAAGTTGCCTATTTTTGGCTACCAGCCTCTGGCAAGAAGGGTTACAGAGCTTAAGTCAGCTCTGACCCAGGTCCTACTAAGAGCTTGCAAACACCCAAAGTGATCTCCGTAGCTGCCACATCTCCCAGTAAAGGAGTAGAGGATAATAAAGATGGAATATCCTAATTGGGATGGGTCTAAGGTAATTACAGCGGTCTTAGCTGCAGCAAGCCCTTTTCCTGGATCAAAACTCTCTCTTAACAGATGTTCAATAAAACTTTCAAGAGACTATTTTGATTCCCAGGAGAAAACAGTCATTTCAAATCATTTCCAAGTATCCGCTCAAGTAAACAAAAACCCATGCTAATTATAAAAACACTTTTAATTGTTTAATAACTCATATATACATGCATTCCTAACACAGCAGTAGCATTTCAGTACAAACTAACTCAATTGTGGGAGGCCTACCCCTTTGTGGGAGGCCTATCCCTTCCTAAACAGAGATAGAAAGAGTGGAAACTTACAGGAGGAAGACCAAAAAGCTCCCCTAATTATGACACTCACTTAAGTTTTCCAAGGGCCACTGAGATCATAAAATTACATTTTAAATTATTATAAAAAGTATTCAAATATATCTGAAGGTAAAAGTAATAAAAATTTCTAGATGCTTCTAATGTGATTGTTTGGTTTATCATTTAAAAATTAATGTTATCTAATTTGTCTGGACTAGACAGATATTGATTGAATAATAAAAACAATACTAGTATGAACTTACATTTAACATTTACACTTTCAACATTTATACTTTTTATAGACTTATATTCAACATTTAGACTTACATTCAACACTTACACTTTTTACAAATCTATATTCAAAAGGAAATTCTATATAAAACTATTTTACAAACTTTAGCACACATCTAGAAGAGATTTCTTAAAAGAACTATTTACCGAACATATTCAAGAGGAAACTCTATTAGCAAACATCTAGAAAGAATCTCTTAATAGAACTACTAACAATACAACAAGTACACTAATCATTTCTAATTAGGAGTTTATAGTTAGCTTTGATATCATTCTGAAAGTTTTCTTGAGAGTTTAAAGTCAGAGCCTAATTTATCAGTAGTTCTAAACTTGACTGGGGGTTAAATTCCCTCTTCTTAGTTTTTTAAGCTGTTCCTTAAGATTGCCATGGGCTCCTTCCACTCTGCTGTGTCCTTGGGAATTACAAGGAATGCCTGTTTTATGTTCCATTTACCACCTCGCTTTTTCATAGCAAATAATTCCCACCTGACAGGCAGCTGTTCACCTGTTTCACATTCCCTGCAGACAAGCTAACAAAGCTTGCAGAAAAAAGAGCATTTTGAGTTGAAAAAACACACACTAAAAAACAGACTTTTGGGGCAGTGTAGTACTGGCATCTCTGTTACTGACTTCATTTCCCAAACTGCCTTTCTCTATATCATCACTACATTTCCCAAGCTACTTTTTGAACTACATTTCCCAGGTTGCCTTTCTGGATCTGGGAGAAAACTCAGCTGCAGCCAATGGCAGCCTTTACTCTCCCAGTTTTGTTCACATGGTCAAATTCAAGTTTCTTCTCTTTTATCACAGGAGGTTTTTAAGTCAAGATTAAGTTTTTCACCTGTCACCATCCCCGGAATGGATGGCGCCTGTCTGAGTGCACTTAGACAAGCACTTGTTGCCAGAAGTGAAAACCCCTTGAGACTTGCTCCCCTTCCTTACCAGATCAGTGAAAGAAAATGAAAGTACTTAAAAGAAAGCTTTTTCAATAAGATTTTTTTTTCTAGGACAGATAGATCCTCTGCTTGTCCCTGCTTGTTCACTCCTCCAAGATGTTTAGTCCCTGATGCCTTAGCTGAGGCTGTTTCTCTGCTACTGGCTTGAAGGAGAGACAGGATTAGCGAAGAGGATTTGCCATATTCCAAGAGGTTTTTAGTTTTTTTCTTAGAGCAATTACAGGTGATTTTCCCCATACTGATAGATGTTATTTCCAGGTGAATCTAATTTTGCCCTGACAGGAAGAAAAGAGATCTGACAATGAAAGACCTAAAAAGCTTCCCATTCTTTAGAGAAAGATTACTAGTTTTTCCCCAAGACTTCTGTTCCCTATTCTTGGCTTCATGGCCAAGAGGAATTAATTCTTATGGTATGATGTTTTCATACAGTGGTAATGCCAGCAGAGTGAAGAGTTTTATTTTATCCACACCTACCTCAGGGAAAATTCTTTCTCTATAGCGCAGGGCTTAGATCTAATCTGTCAACAGGACAAAAGATTTCACAGGAATATTTTTCTGCCTATTTTCTTTCATAGTATTTTTTTCATGACTCCAATTCTCAAGAGTTTGTGTTCATAGTCCCACAGTTGGAAATCAAGGGCATAGTTCCTCTGTTTTGTTGCTTTTTTTATTCTGCCTTACCCTATATTTCTTTTTACCCAATATTTCTAATTCTACTCTTATTCTAAATTTCTTCTTACACTATATTCCTATATTCCATCTTACATTTTTTTCTTAATTTTTATAGATAGAAATTAAGAGAGAGAAAGAAGAAAGAAACTTAGATAGAGAGAAATATATACTGCAGCCTTACTTTTCAACTTCAGCATTTTGCTGCCTAATGTTCACTCTCCAGAATAAAATACCATCACCTTTATATTTTAATTCCTTATCAGGCATGCCTCATTATACCCACAATGCCCCCTGACACTCCTTTTGTCAAGTCCCTGTCTCTGTTCAGGTGCCATCTGTGGGAGGTCAGCTGGGAGACTGGCTCCCATATTTTACCCCAGGTACTTGAGTAGTGAGGAATAAGAAATTTAGATTGAAGGATAAAGGGGAAAGAAACAGACAGAAACACAGGGTAGCCTTGGGAGGGCCTGCATCCTTATCCCCTGGCCCCCTCTGCCTCTTCTAAAGTGCTATTTATAGGAATGTCAAGGGTTGGAGCAAAAGACCTTCCCCTAGCTCAGCCAAGTGTAGACCCTTCCCAATCACCTGGCAACCACACACAAGGTCAAGCAATCTGCTAAGGCAGCCCTGCTGGGTGAAGCAAGCTCAGATCTCATTAGGAAACATTTATGGGCCTTCACATACTCAGAGACACTGGATTATGGAAACTGCTAAATTAAACCAATTTATATATTTTATAAATGTCTTAACTTCAAAATGGAAGTCAAAAAATTTGTTGAATTGGTAAAGAGGTTGTGCTTTTGTTTCCACAGAAAACAAAATGCTGTAGATTCATTGAAGTTTGGTAGAGATCAGAGTTCATCAGGGGAAACTCCTTGAAAATTCTGGTTACATACATAAAGAGATAAACCTAAAAAAGATACAAGATAGCTGATACTTATTTTACCTGCTCAAATATAAATATTAATCTTTGGCTGGCTTGTACACATTGCACATTCCATACTTGTGTTAATGCAGATATATATACTACCTTTTAAAGTTTGTGTTTTCAGAACAAGGGGACAAGACACCAATGAAAATGGGTGGCCTAGGTGATCTGGCCTCTCAGAATGTGTAGGTTGTGGTTTCTTCAAAGTTCTGCATCCACAACAGCTTCAAGGCAGTTACCTGAGATGGTCCAAACTCACAGACTATTGTAGCTAGGACTTAACCATTTTCCTAATTTTCTCAGGATTCCCCAAAGATGCCATCTCACCAAGATAACAGGAAGCAATATAGACCACTATGCCAACATGCCCAAGAGGTGGGATGGGTGTTTTTGGTCATTTGATGGGTTATAGATGTTTATTATCATCAATAACAGTACATATTGTTATTGGTCATGGTCAAGGAAAAAGTCAAACACAGGAGATTAGATTTAGAAATCTCTTTCTGAAGAGGAAAAAGGGTTTATAAGGTAGTATAGAAATGGTGGGATAAAAGGGTGAATTCTTGACTTTGCTTTTGAATATAAGACTAATCTCAAATATTTGACATTGGTGTAGTTTTTGTATATTGATACAAATTTAAGGTTATTTTTGCTATACTGTATATATGTTTCTGTTCTTGTTTAAGGTATTGTACTTATGCATCCCATTTAATATTGTAATGTAAAGTTTTTGTCTTTGAAAGCTATTTAAGATAATAAAGAAATATAGGTTAATAGTCATCTGTAACAATCAAACTTATAGTGATATTAGGTATATTTCAGGGAGATACAGAGATACATTTTAGATATATAGGTGATCTTCAAACACTTCCAAGACCTACAGAATATGGCATTTAAAATGTTTTAATAACATAAGGCTTTTCATGATAGTGAGACATGTCTGCTCCTGTCAGCATCCATTTACTGCAAAAAAGAACGATGGACATTGAAGAACCTCAATATGGAGTTTGTTTTCTTTGTGGCAAAAGGTAGCCATTTGGACAAGAAACTGCTCTTGCCTCAACTGCTCACAATGTGCTGTCCAAATGGACAAGCTGTACACAAAGGAAAGTATCTGTTGAACTTTGCCAAGACAAAGTAGGACAGTCCTTCAAAATTCGTATTTCACAGAAAAGTCTGTCACATGTTCTAGGCTTGTAGGTCAAAGATGGATGATCCAACATTACAGAGGAACCTTGGGTGACTGTTCAGGCAGCCAGCTGTCATTTCTCTTAGTTTTAGAAGTTGCTTTCTCTGCACTTCCTGTTTACTCAATATTTTATCCTTCTTGAGTCTCTGATGGAGATTGAAGACTAGATAGTTTTACTATTTTCTTTGTTACCAAATTCCAGAAAAGAAACTTACATGAAAGGTGTAAAGTATAAAAGATTGAAAAATGTAAAAGTTTAAATTGTTTATCTAAAAAAATGTTTTAATGTCTAAAAAGATACGTTTAGGATGGTAATACAAGTTATGGCAAAAAAGGTTAGCCAAAAAACTGGACTAAGATAGGACAGATAATTGAGTATTTTCTCTAAATTTGCCAAATGTAAATGGACTGGACATTGCAAATGTAATTCTTACCTGATATTATTCTTATTGTATATAATTTAACTGTATTGGAGTTCAAAGATTTTTTTTTATTTTGACAAAGAGGGGGAAATGTTTTGGAATATACCTTTACACTGTGTGAAGATGTGTCTCTGTGCTTAATTAAAAAGCTAAATGGCCAATAGCTAGGCAGGAGGTATAGCAGGGACTGCTGGACAGAGAGAGTGCTGGGAAGAAGAGAGGCAGGCTCACCAGCCAGAAGGAGAGAAAACAGGATGGGCATTACAGAGTAAAGATAACCGGGCCATGTGAAAGACTTAGATTAAAAGATATAGGTTAATTTAAATTTTAAGAGCTAGTGGGACAAACCGAGGCTATAGGCTGAACTTTTATAATTAATAAGTCTCTGTGTCATTGTTTGTGAGCTTCATTGCAAAGAAAAATCCATCTACATTCTTCTACATGGAAGAGTACACCAATTGATTACTCAATGATCATTTACCAAATAATCAGCCCTGAAAACATAATTTCAAATAAAATTATACAGACTGAGAAGCTTACACACACACTGTTTTGGAGGGGGAAATGGAAGGAGAAAATTATGTAATTATACTGCAATCTCAAAAAGTAAATTAAAAATATTATCAATAACATTTCTTTGTTTATATTTGCAGCTAACAAGTTTAAATGGAAATTACATTGGGAAAATAAAAGACAAAATGCATTCAACTTGTTTCTGTCTTAATCAGTATTCTATTGAGGTTAAGAGACACCAGGAGCATTGCAACCCTTACAAAGGAAAACTTTTAATTAGGATTAGCTTACAATTTCAGAGTTTTAGTCCATTTTCATCATGACAAATAGTATGGTAGCATGAAGGCAGACATGGTACTAGGAAAGTTGTTGGGATCTCAGAAGAGGTGTGGCCTTATTAGAGAAGGCATGTCCTTGTTGCAGGAAGTGTGTTAATGGAGGTAGACATTAGGAAGGGAGAGGGAGAAACTGGGTCTGGATTGGGCTTCTGAAAACACAGAGCCTACCCCTAGTAACATACTTCCTGCAACAAGGTCATGCCTTCTCCACACCTCCTAATCTCCTTCAAGCTGGGCCATTCACTAATGACCAAGCATTCAAATGTATGAGCCTGTAGGGGATATGGTTATTCAAACCACCACAGTTCCTTAGTTGTGCTTTCTTGACCTGTATTTTCTATTTAAAACAAGATTAAAGGGATCTAAGTGAGTGTAGTTAAATAGGAATAAATTTTAAGCAATTAAAAAAAAGAGGTCTCACACCTAAAAGCAAAAAGAAATCAAGAATTAGTACTCATCGTTTGGTAATAACTCAATGTTAATGGATTCCATTCCACAACAAACTGATAGGATGAACATTCAGTTAGAAAATAAGATCCCCTTCACCAACCATTACCCTGTGGCACCACTGAAGCCACACATCCCTCTTGTGCTGATTGAGAAGAAGAGGTAAGGCCCCAAGCTCCTGACTGGACAGATCAGTACTCTAACCCTAGGCCCCAGGGGCACATTCCATGCCCCTCCCACCTAGCCACAGCAGCCACAGAGACCAGACACCAGCCTCCCCCCCAGCCCCCTTGCCAACCATCCCCCTGCAGCAGCAGTGACCACCAGAGCCACATGCCCCTGCTGTGGGATGTTCTGTATGGCAAATGTGTTGCTCTGATTGGTTGGTAAATAAAACACTGATTGGCCAGTAGTCAGGCAGGAGGAAGTGTAGGCGGGACAAGGAGGAGAATAAAGCTGGGAAGTAGAAGGCTGAGTCAGAGAGACACTGCCAGCCGCCACGATGACCAACAGCATGTGAAGATGCTGGTAAGCCACGAGCCATGTGGCAAGGTATAGATTTATAGAAATGGATTAATTTAAGCTGTAAGAACAGTTAGCAAGAAGCCTGCCATGACCATACAGTTTGTAACCAATATAAGTCTCTGTGTTTACTTGGTCAGGTCTGAGCGGCTGTGGGACTGGCAGGTGAGAGAGATTTGTCCTGACTGTGGACCAGGCAGGAAAACTCTAGCTACATGCCCCTCTTGTATAATTGGGAAGAAGAGGTAAAACCCCCAATTTCCTGACTGGACAGCCCAGTACTCTAGCCTCTAGGCCCTGGAGACACATTTTGTGCCCGTAGGCTCCCAGCTACAGCAGCCCCAGAGACTGGGCAGCAACCTCCTCCCTAGTCCCCTTGTCAACTCCCCCACCCCTGCACAGCACCAGTGACTGCTAGAGCCACAAGCCCCACCTACAGGGATTGAAAGAAGAGGACCCGGAGCTCTACCTGCATGGATTGAAGGAAGAAATGGGTAGACGGCATTGTAAGAACACACTCAACAACATAAAGGGCAACATGGCATCACCAGAACTTAGTGACCCTACAACAGCAAGACCTGAATATCCCAACACAGATGATCCAGAAGAAAATGACCCTAAAAATAATTTTATGAAGATGATTACTTAAAGAGGAAATGAAAATTTTCCTTAAAGGAATAAAGAAAAAGACAAACAAAAAATTGGAAGATATCAATAAATCCCTTAAAGAAAGCCAAGAAACCCAAGAAAAAAAACAATTGAACAGGTGAAGGAAACAGTTCAAGACTTGAAAATTAAAATAGAGGCAACAAAGAAAACACAAGCTGAGGAATGCTGGAAATGGAAAAATATAAGTAAATAAACAGGAACTACAGAGGGAAGCATAACCAACAGAATACAAGAGATGGAAGAGAAACTCTTAGGCATTGGGGATATGATAGAGGAAATAGAGTTGTCCAACAAAGAAAATGTTAAATCCAACAAATTCTTAATAGAAAACATCCAGGAAAACTGGGACACTATGAAAAGACCAAACCTAGTAATAATTGGGATAGAAAAAGGAGAAGAATTCCAGCTCAAAGACATGGAAAATATTTTCAACAAAATCATAATAGAAAACTTTCCCAACCTAAAGAGAGACATGTCTATGAAGGTACAAGAAGCTTACAGAACACCAAAGAGTAGACCAAAAAAAATCCCCATGACACATAATAATCAAAACATTAAACATATAGAATAAAGAAAGAATATTAGGAGCAGCAAAGGAAAAAGGTCGAGTAACATATAGAGGCAGACCTATCAGAATTACACCCAAATTCTCAATGGAAACTCTGAAAGCCAGAAGATCCTGAATAGATGTACTTCAGACACTAAGGGACCATGGATGCCAGCCCAGACTACTATACCCAGCAAAACTTTTAATCACCATTGATGGAAAAAACAAGATATTCCATGACAAAACCAGATTTAAACATTATATATCCACAAATCCAGCCCTACTGAAAGTACTAGAAAGAAAAGTCTAACCCAAGGAAGTTAGCTGCAACCACCAAAATGCAGGCAATTGATAACCTCACATCAGCAAAGCCCCCAAAAAGGGAAACAAACACATACTACTACCACCAGCAACAAAACAAAAAATAACAAGAATTAGCAATCACTGGTCATTAATATCTCTTAATATCAATGGACTCATTTCATCTATAAAAAGACACAGGCTAATAGAATGGGTAAAGAAACAGGGTTCATCCTTTTGCTGTATACAAGAAACGCACCTCAACCTCCAAAACAGACATTATCTCAGAGTAAAGGGTTCAGAAAAAAATTTACCAATCAAATGGACCTAAGAATCAAGCTGGTGTAGTTATTCTAATTTCTAACAAAGTAGACTTCAAACTAAAATTAATCAAAAGAGATGGAGAGGGACATTTCATATTCATGACAGGAAAAAATCCATCAAGATGATGTCTCAATTCTGAACACTTATGCCCCAAACACAAGGGCACCTATATTTGTAAAAGAAATATTACTAAATTTTAAATCACACATCAAAGCCCACACACTAATAGACAATACAGGTCTGCCAGACAGAAACTTAATGGAGAAATAAGGAAATGAACAGATATTATGATTCAAATGGACCTAACAGACATCTATGGAACATTTCACCCTGAAACAAAAGAATATACCTTCTTCTCAGCACCTCATGGAACCTTTTCCAAAACTAACCACATACTTTATAACAAAGCAAATCTCAACAGATACAAAAAATTGGAAATCCCCCTCTATTTTGCTGGACCACATGGCTTAAAGTTAGAATTCAACAACAACACTAATTGCAGAAAGCCTACAAAGTCATGGAAACTGAACAGTGTTCTGGCATGATATTTTATTTGTGCTAAAATGTGGTGATACTTTATTTGTGCATTAATAAATAAAGCTTGCCTGGAGATCAGGGGGAAAAGGCCAGCGATTTTAAGTAAACAGAGAAGTCAAGCAGCACACGCCCTTAATCTCTTAGCAGACAGGATCTTTGTGTGTTCAAGGTTACACTAGGGTACAGAACCAACCGTGGTGACACATGCCTTTAATCTCAATACCAACCATAGGGGCCTGGAGGTCTGTACAGACAGACAGAAAGTGACAGAGCTGTGTAGGAACAGGAAGTGAGGTAGCTGGGCAGAGCAGCAAGGCAATAAAGGCATGGGTAGACAGGAAATAACATGCATTTGGAAGCTGCAGAGGTAGGGTTGGCTGGTGGCTTTTCCTATTTCCCTGATCTAAGTCTTTCACCCCTATATTTGGCTTTGTGTTTTTTACTTAATAAGACCATTTAGAAATTCAGAGGGACTGAAGAGGTTTCAGTTCCAGCCCTGCACTTCACCCACACTCGATTTCATTTGGTGTGTGTCACTAATAACAGGGAGAGTGAAGTCCCCTGGCCAGAGCTAGAGAGTCTCACATTTTAAATAACAACCACTAGCATGGCAGGAGCCACCAAGTATTGCCGCATGTCAGTGACCCCTAAGGTTTCTGAGTTGCTGCCCTCTCACTAGCCAGTACTCTTTCCTTTACCTTGAGTGCAGGACTGGGACATCACTCTTACTGTAAGTATTTGTTCTTGGTGTCTTCAGGCTCACCTATGGATGCCCAGTCCTTAGGTACTTTCAGTTATAACTATCAGTAGTTGATAACACCTTTGCTAACATCATGATAGCTGGAATGTATTCTGCTGAAGCATTTGGCAAAAGTTTCATCATTACCTATGTGACATCATTGTTCTGACAGGACCCACATAATCCTCCACCATCCCCATACATTGTAACAGCCCCGTGGATCTTCTCTGATGTGCTTGTTCAACTCATGGAACTGATCTTCCTTCCCCATTATCCTGAGCTACTTTCTTAGCATCCTTTGTTTCTCATCTTATTAGTTAGCGATCATCAGGATGAGAAGAGCGATTCGTGGGCAGTGTTTGGACAATGAGTCTTGCCTTCCACACATGATGAACTATTGAATTAAAATGCACTAGATTCTAATGAATCAGAGAGATCTCAGGATTGGAAAGAGGAGGTGCTGAAGGCTTTCCCCTGTGTCTCATGAAAGGCTCCTGGATAGCTTGGCTTTGTGAATTGGGGAAGAGTTTATCAGATAGGTGATGACCATTGGCAGTGGTGCTAACAGTCCATTCTCTGGAAATTCTATTGTATCCTGGAGAGGCCACTAGCATCTTCTGTGAAATCACCAGTGTTGTGGCAATGCCAACTGCCCTTGAGGCATTCACTAAGTGCTTACTGAGTTCACCAATTCACATGATGGCAAGACTTAGCACATTGAATAGCAGAGAGAGCCCTAGTATTCTAAGGAGGTGGTGAGGCAAGAATTGGACCTTCTAGTAATGGGGTTCAGAAGCTGTAATCATCTGAAGCAATGGGCCTATGCTGCTTATTCGGTTCCTAAAGAGCAGATCCAAAGTGGAGGATTTCTGATGGTTAGTTGGCAGAGGGCCAGGAATGGTCAAGGCTGCAGCTGCTGTGCTGCGACCTCCTTCAGCTCATTCTGAGTGGCAAAGAATGCAACAGGAGGCCCAGAACCACTAATGCGGTGTCAGAATGGGGTGTTGTTGCACTTTATATCTGATGTAAATACCAAGTAGGGAAATTTTCCATCCATGTACCCAGGTCTGAGACATTCAGTTCCTGATAGTCATGGACACAGGTTATCAGGGCTGGGAGGTGAAAAGCACTAGGGACTCCTGGGCTTCCTTGCATCACATCAGGTATGAGCTGATAATTCCAAACCAACATGACTAGCCTTGCTTATGTCTTTCAGGGCCGGGGGGCTGCAGTAGGGCCTGAGGCATATATCTACCCTTAGGGACTGGAGACAGACACATGACTTATGAGTCCAGCTTAAGGAGAGCTGCTCTGATCTTTGAGGGCTTCACTGGGTTCCATGCATTTCCTCTTCCTCAGGCCTCCTCTTGGGACTCCACATGATCTTCTTGGCTTATGCCATTCATCTGTACAAATTCACTTGTGTTTATGTACCTACAGGGACTGCTAGGAAGGCATTATCCACACCCTTCTTCCTCACTGAGCAGGAGCAGCAGCTGAACCAGGTGGAAAAACTGAAACTTCAGCGACAGATGATGACCAATGACAGGAATGAACTGAGTGAATTCCTGGCCCATTACAACAATGAGTTGAACAACAGGTATTCATCATGCCCTGTTCTCTGGTGAATGTCTTGACCCTACTGTGTCAATTCCAGCAGTCCTTGGGTCACTGGAAGATGCACCTGCAGGGTGATCTGCACAAACAAATTTTCCTGAATGCATCTTAGAGGCAGAACTGAAGCCTGTAGGAGTGAGATGGGACACAGGCTGTTCTGATTCCTCCTTATGAAAACCAGAGCCTGTGGCCTGAATCACAATCCACAGAGAGGGGCAATAGGGTGTAAGATCACAACATGCATTTCAAGAGGCCTTGACAGGTGTTGGCTTGTCGGAGATGCTGGGTGCTCTGAGTTTAACCTGAGTCTCTGTATTTGACAAGATATTTATTTTTGCTTGTTGCTCTGGGAGCAGCTTGAAGGGGCTGGTGGTCCTACTTGGTCCATCTGTGTGTGACTGGAAGGCCTGGTGTCCATCCCTGCTCCTCTCTGGTCTTGTTCCTTGTACTGTGAGACAATGCCAACTACCTGCATTTCTCTGACATCCTAATTGTGTGTGGGTTTGTGTGTGTGTGAATTGCCCTCTAAGGGGCCCAAACATCACAAACATGGCAGTGGCAGGTTTTGCCCTTTTCAATTCCCTCTCCCTTGATAAACCATTAGATTATATTCCTAAATTTAGTCCCCAAAGTGCATTCCCTTTTGTGGACACTGACTCGTTCGTGAAACTAAATACCAAAGTCCAACCATCAAAATTCATTACTCGGCTACACCTGCCAACCTGTCCACTCAGATCTCAGCAAGCCACCCTAGCACAGACTTAACCTTTCTATTTAAAATCCCACTGCTGAAAAAAAAAGCCTGCTGCATGTTGTCTGCCTTTGCCTGATCCAGAGGCGGGCTCCCAACGCCATGCTTGCCCTGCTAGGGAAATGCATCTCTCTATGCTGAGGATTTGGTGTCTCAGTGTGTTCTGTACTGTCTCTGAGAGGCTCCCTTACACTGTGTGTGTGTGTGTGTGTGTGTGTGTGTGTGTGTGTGTGTGTGTGTGTGTGTGTATGGTGTGTGTGTTCCTTCAGATCTTGTGAGTTAAAGATTGATAGTAGGCCTGAGGATTTGCCTGTTTCAAAGATTTCAGGTGATAGAAGTGCTGAGATCAGGGAGCTCCACTTTGAGCATCATTCAGTCTTTGTGCTCACCCTGGTGCCTCACTGGAATCCCCTTGGGAGTTTATAAAGCCATCCTCATGGAGTGCCTCCTCCATGGCAATACTGATGATGAGTTCTGGGTATCCTTGTAAGGACTAAGCATTTCTGTTCTCATGACAGTGGAAATGTCATTGCAGATTTCAGGTAGGCCCACACCGGTGGACCTTCTTAGAGAGCTAGTCTACCTCTCTAGACCTACTGAGGGAGCTCATATAGCCCTCTCTCCCTCCCTGCTGACACCCAGCCTTTCCTGGCCCTGGGGCGGGGTAGCAAGTCTAATGCACATCAGGAGTTCCCAGGACATAGGATTCAGGGTGTGACATCCAGTAGGCTAAGGTAGTGCAAAATACAACCTTAATTCATGGGGTCCCTGAGGCCTGTGTTCACAGGGTTCTTTGCTCCTGGGGCTATGCCCTACCACAGGCTGAACTGTGAACAGGAGATGCAGAACACAGAGCATAAGAAGGATATGTCAGATGTGAAGAAATTACCCAAGGAGATTAGTGAGGCCTTGTACAAGTGCACGGAGCTGAGTGAGAAGACCAAAACCTACCGGTGAGTGCCTGACTTGGGTGGACTCCAGAACTTGGTAAGGACTGCTTCTTGTTGTCTGAAGTTTCTCCAGTCCTGCCCAACCCCACTGTCAGGAGGAATCTGTCCCACCTGCCTCCTGCAGTCAAATGGTCCCAAATAAACACACAGAGGCTCACATTACTTACAAACTGTATGGCCAATGGCTTAAGATTCAGGATAGCTACCTCTATCATCCTAAATTAACCCAATTCTATTACTCTGTGTTTCCCACATGGCTGCTGCACTGCCAGGCTGCTGGCAGGTTGCTCCTTGGGTGGCAGCTGGCATCTCCTCCACCTCTGCCTTTCTTCTCTGTCTCTCATGGATTTTCCTGCCTGGCTCCATCCTGCCTTGCCATAGGCCAAAGCAGCTTATTTATTAACCAATGGGAGCAATACATATTCACAGAGTACAGAAAGACATCCCACAGCATCTTCTTCCCTTCTCCACCTCTGAACCAAAGTGAGGGCTGCGGTTCTAGTCTGTTTACCTCTTAGCAAGAAGCCTGCCTTATAGCTCTTGGACTTGTGCCTCCTAGACTGAGTTCTCCTAAGTGTGAAGAGTCTGAGAGCCCCTCCCAACATTTTCCTGTCAGCTTCTGGAACTTCTAGACAGAAAACATGGTTTGCACCATGGTTTCTGTGGCTCTGGCAGGAGCTTACAGAGCTGGTTTCTATGGGACACATGGATGGAATGTATTCCCAATGGGTCTTCTGTCTCCCTCAGAGCATGGTTTCCCTCTACCTGCCCATGTTTTCCCAATACTGTGAACAGTTAAGCACCAGGGTGTGTGTGTGTGTGCATGGGAGGGAGCAGATCCAGTCTTCAGAGGTACATGGATCTTTTTTGCTGTCAGGGTCTTCAGAAGTAGTGTAAATCTTCCTGGAATTTGGCTATTCTCTGGCTTTGGCCTGCACCTGAGTGATGCTGGCAGAGCTAATGTGGGCTCCAGCCCAGGGCTGTTGGGGATGGGGACATGGGACCTTGTAGGAATCATGGTATTAGGAGGTAGGAGTGCAGATGGAGGTGGAGCTCATCATTTTTGGTGATATTTCAGCACCCTCTACAGTCAGCACCTGAGTGAACAGACTCAGCTCAAGGAAAAAGTGAGAATGTTGCTAGAGGACAAGAAAAAACTGCAGGGGGAGCAGACTTTACTACAAGAGTCCTGTGAGGAGGCAAAGAGGCTCTGTGAAGAGGCCCATGAGAAGATCTATGACCTCTGGACAAGGCAGCTGCAGGTAGGCTGAAGCAGCAGGTCCAAACTGCCCACCAGTCTGACCATACACATACATATACTCACACCCATGTAACCATCTACTGACTTATCCAACTGACCCATCCCATCCAATAGTTCACTTCTGTGAACATTCACAAGTATTTCTGGGGAGTTAGCCTCTTAGAGCAAGCAAACCCTACTGCTCTGCTGGAAGCTGCAGTCTACTGAGGGAGACGGGTAAGTCACAACCACTTACCTGTATGTCAGTATGGGAGGAGCCGTGCTATGATGGAGCCACAGAGATCTGAGTGAGTCAGGTCAAGGATCTGGGTCTCATTTGCTTGGCAGGGGTCATGTGAGATCAGAGGCAGACACAGCATAGAAGGAGGACCGCCCCCTGAAAAAGCCAAATGACAGGGGCTCACAGACATCTTTTTGGGTGTCATATGGCATTTTACCCTCTTGTTCCAAACTGGCATGGTGTTCTCTTCACCTGGCCAAGCTCTTGGTTCACAGTGACAGAAACTAAATTAATAGCTTCTCAATACTGTTTGCTGTGAGTGGCATTGGCCAGTTCTCCCATCCTGGATCTTACATTCAGAAGCTCACTGGATGACCAGGGATGTGGCAAGGACTTATGACAGGCGGGGGTCAGGGTGGCAGATTTGAGCCAACTGCATCAACATAGCCTGCAGAAACACAGCATGCTTCCCCAGGCATTTTTAGTCCAAAATGATGCAGAACTGTGGGACTCACTTATAATAGGTAGTGTGAGGTACCTATTATAAGTGGAGCTGCCCATCCGTCTGCATGTCCACAGAGCTAACTACAACAAAGGGCCACAAAATTGATGCAAGCTAAAAGGTTTTCAGGTATTTGTAGAGGCAGAATTATTTATCTGCAAAGAAATCCTCTGGAGAAAAACAAAGTAATGGGGTCCATGAAGATAAGAAAGAGGCTACTGAGAGGCAGCAAAGGCTGCCTGAAGGACTGGTAATGTCCTTCTCATCCAGTGTGATGTCCTCCTCACTGCGTTCTGATCACTAATGATTTGAGGGGTGCGTGTCTGTGTGTGAGTATGCCTGTCTGAGGGCGCATACATCTGTGGGTATTTTGGAAGGTCTGATGATGACATCGAGTGTCCTCTGTTGCTTTCTCCCTTATTCCCTTCAGCCCAGGTCTCTCACTGAACCTGAAAATTTCTTTTCTGGCTAAGCTGGATAGCCACAGATCTTTGGATCTCCTGACTCCTCACAGCAGAGCATCCTGTCTTTTTCTGTCTCATCTCGTTGCTAAATGGTTCATTTGGTCAGAAAGAGAACTGACTTGTTGGTTTCTATTAATTTTTAAAAATTTTTATTACTTTGGAATTAATGCATCTTGTAATAAATAACAAAAATTAAACAATGGAGCTACTTTAAAAATAAAAGGTAGACTTCTTTTCTTTCACAGCATAGAGGTAACTTCTCAGGAAAGGTCTGGTTAGTCTTACTGGCTTTACAACATGGAACCTGACATTTTGATGTTCACTCTACCATGTATGTGTCTGTGTCTTAGGACAGATTCCAACTCATAGTTGTATAGAGTGCTGCATTTTAGAAAAGTGCTGTGGATGACCTAAGTAGCCTTCTCCTGACTGACTGGGGGCTGTTTTCATATAATGTGCACCGTAATGACAGTGGGTGACTTCCATTCTCTGGTGCTGTCAATTTCTTCTGTGAAGGAGTCTGGGTAAGTTTAGTGAGGAGACTATTATGGGTCAACTTAAATCTATCAGGAGGCTTCATGTCCCGCCCTCTTCCCCTGGCACTTGGTCTTGTGTGGTCCAACTCAGTTGTGCAGAGGTTGTTACTTATCTGTATGATCAGTGAGTCTGGTGATAAGAACTTCCCTGGGAAGGGAAATAAGTTCAGGCCAGGGCAGAAGAGCTTGGCTGAGTTTAAGAGTCTTGTAGACAGCAGGGAGGACCCACTATCTCCCCCTGGAGTAGAAAAGGTGCTGTAACATTCTGGTCTTCTCCCTTGCCTTTGTGGATTCAAGAAAGGTGTGTGTGTGTGTGTGTGTGTGTGTGTGTGTGTCTGTGTCTGTGTGTCTGTGTCTGTGTGTGTTGTTTATATATATATATATATATATATATATATATATATATATATATATATATATATATATATATATATATATATATATATATCTTTGGGGAATGAGAATATGTGTTTGATCCTCTATGTGTGAGTTCACTCTGTCACGGAACAATGGAACATCTTTAAGAATGATGGAGAGGGATTTCAATGAAAAAGTACTGTGCCTAATCTGGTTAGTACCACTTTGCCTCAGTCAAAGAACAGATGGAGCTGCCCATCCGTCTGCATGTCCACAGAGCTAACTACAACAAAGGGCCACAAAATTGATGCAAGCTAAAAGGATTTCAGGTGTTTGTAGAGGCAGAATTATTTTTCTGCAAAGAAGTTCTCTGGAGAAAAACAAAGTAATGGGGTCCATGAAGGTGAGAAAGAGGCTACTGAGAGGCAGCAAAGGCTGCCTGAGGGTGTGTGTCCTTCTCTGCTCTGGGTGAATGGTGGCTGACCACTGATGACTTCCCTGCATCCTGTTTTGTTTTTCTCCTCATCGCCTGCTGCCAATTTTCTTTCACCTCTGCCTAACCTTGGTTCAGCTAACCTGGTCCTAGGAGCTTGGCCTGGACTTTATTCTCTGAGAAATTCTGAACTGCAGAGGTGCTTGTGGCTGCATCCCAGCTCAGCAGAAGTCTGACAGCTGTGCTGAGGTGTGAGAAGAGGCTGTCTCATGGCACCGCTTAGGCTCATCCTACTCTCAAGTACCCACTCCATGTTGTGTCTGCAGCACTCAGAAACTGCTTTTATTCCAAACTTCTCAAACTGAGTTAATATCGGCCTGAAGGAGAGCTGGGAGAAATGAGAACTCTCAGACATTGCTAGTAGTGTAAGATGGTGCAGCCCTGTGAGAAGCTATGTACAATTATTCAGAAAGTGGAACTGCAGTCTTCAGGTGGAGCATTGATTCCAGAATGGAAAGTGGTGTCCACAGAGAACAGGGGACAACAGGGACACAGCAGGACTCATCAGAACACCCGAACTAGAAACTCTTCAGATACCCACCACTGATGAGTGCAAACATACAATGTGGTCCATGGGATATTGTTAACCATGGAATAATGCACGCAATCCTTTGGCCGTGAGTTAGTCAACCTTCTGTTACTCAAAGAAATCCCTGACACAATCATCTTACTTGGAGGAAAGGTTACTATAGACTCCTGATTGTAGAGATTTTCTAGTTTTCTGAGCTCATTCCTTTGGGCCTAAATTGAGGCAACCTGTGGTACAGAGAGCTTCTTTAGGAGGAAGCTGCCCTCCTTGGAGGCACTGGGAAGCACTGATTGAGAGCAAGGGGCTGGTCCACTGCCATCCAGTGGTCCTGTGCTGGGGAACTAAGCCTTCCATGCACAGACTGGGGAACTTGCTAGGAGAGCTTAGATTACGGATCAAGGAACCCTGGGGTTCACGTGTCTGTGTGCAGGTTTTCAAGGCAAGCACTACATTGACTGATCTGCCCACTGAGTTCTTCTCCCAGGTCACCAGGCATGCACGTGTTATACAGACACACGAGCAGGCTGAACACCTGCACATATAAACTAAAAATAAACTGAAAAATTATCAAATCCGAGTAAAAATACACAATCCTCTCCACATCCCTGTGCTCAGAGCATCCTGTGTTTCCTGCCTCTGGGCTGGAATATGGGTAGAGAGGGTGTAGGTTAATGAAAGGTAACTTTCTTCTCCATGGTATCCCAGGTGATCTCTTCTTACATTAGTGTTATCTAGGAAACTAAGCATGGATGGAATGTAGTGTGCTTGTATGTGTGCATCCATGTACATGTGTGTGTTAGAGAGAGAGAGAGACAGACAGACACACACACACACAGACACACAGACAGACAGAAAGAGACAGAGAGAGTGAGTGAGTGTGTGTGTGTGTGTGTGTGTGTGTGTGTGTGTGTGTGCATGCATGTTTATGTACATGGTGAGGACAACCTCCCCTAAAAACACAATCTTCTAATGAACAGGAACATCAAAGACTTGAGGAAAATCTTCAGTCCCTGATGAAGCAGAAGGAGCTGCTCACCCGGCAAAGGGACTTGGCAGTAAAGCTGCAGCATCACTTCACTGTGTCTCAGATGAGGTAGGATTCCAGGCTTCTAGAAGCAGGTGGATCCAAGTGGGTCTGCTGTACCTGGACCTCCATCCTCTTTGAGTTCTGTCAATTGTTAAAGCTCCCAGCCACGGGCAGGGAAAGAACCCCTCAGAGTGTTGTTGCTGGCTCAGTCAACAGGAACTTATGACCAGGAAGCAATATGCTTCTCCTTGGTCTTATGGGGACTGTGTCCCCTTCTTCCTTTCTGAGACCTCTAGTATGCTCTGAGTATCTCATCTCTTAGATTAGATCTCCTCCAAATATTGCCATGGCAGCCAGAACCCTAGAAAGGAGGATCATTGATCGTGAAGGAAAGTGTGTCCTCCTGCATCTTTTCCATCAGAAACATCACGTTTAGAGATAAGTGTCCACCCTTTGCAGATTTGCATACAGCACACTCCTGCTGACTGCAGGCTCTCTGCAGTGTTTATCAGTTTCTCATGAAAAGATTTACTCTTGGTCATAAACAGAGTAGGAGCTGACAAATCAATCCCATGCAGGGTTCTGAGCTGTAGGAATAACCAGAGCCTTCTCTGCATTACTGTGTAGTCTCCACTAGAGGGCAGGCATAGAGTTTTCCAGGAGGTTCACATTCACCTGGTATCTAATCAAGGCCAGGGATATCTTTCCTGACCTGTGCCTAAGACCTTGACATACTGATATTTCTCCAAAATGATGTCTTTGGACTGTTGTAGAAGTATGCTGTTTTTTTTCTAATGCAGCACAGTGTGTATTTACCAGTTCAACTTCTAGCAGTTTTTAAAAGCTGAGAAAAAAAAAAAAGTCCTGCCCAGATGCTCTCTGACCCTTTTCCCTTGGGGAAGCAGGGAATGAACTCAGCTGAAAGGTAATGCTCAATTGTCTAGCTGAGTAGATCTGGTGTGGGCTCAAAAGCTGACATGGTACTTCCCCACCAGGCTTGTGTCCCAGCTGCCTTCCTCCCCTAGGTTTGAAAACCTCCAGCAGGAACTGGAGCAGACCACCGCCCAGGAAGAGAGCCTCCTGCAGATGGAGCTGCTGGGGCAGAAACACTATGATCCAGGCAAGTAAGCCACCAATGAGTCCCATCCCCAGCAGCCAGGGTGTTCATGGGGTGTGTTTTCTTCCTTAATTTTTGTTTACTAGGGATGAATAGGCCCTGATTTTTCTTGACAGTGGCACAGCAAAACTGTTTCTAAATCCTATTTTCTTTACTGATTGTCCCTGACAACACCTCTTCAGAAAACTGAGAAGGCTGGAAGAAGCCAGAGACACCTTGAAGGCAAGACATTCTACACTCCAGGTTCACGGCCTCCTCAGAAATTGCCACCTCTTTTCAGCTGTGAACTCACTAGTGAGGCAAATACCAACCTACCATCAGGCAATCCAGCCACAATCTGATCCACATCTGTGGCTCACTATTCCCAGAGAAAAGATTGTATCAGAAATAGTCTGAGACTCAGAGAACACAACACAAATTACTAAGAACCCTGATATCCATCAGCACTTGGCCCCAGTGAGGGGCAAAACAACATGGAAGAGGAAATGTGGGTGAGCAAGAGTTCTTCTGTCAGCTTCCTATCAAGGGTTTTGACAAGCTGACTCCATATGTGATGTAAATCTGACAAGGAAGACGGTGTTAACATCACACTGCCATCCAGACAGACCACACCCAAAGGCATAAGATTCTCTCAAGTGCAATGCTGAAGCTGACGCCATGTCATGTGCTAGTGTTGCTGAAGATAATTCACTGCAGAGAATAAGCCAGTTCCTCACCTCATTTGCTCTTCCATAATGAAATTCCAAATGATCCTGAAATTTGCTTAATTTCTTTTGGTTATATGTTGAGATATCCATGCTTTGGATTTTGGTTTTCTTCATTTTGGTTTAAGGTTTTGTTAATTTTTGTCATTTCTTTTATTCTTGTCATTGTTTTAATAGTTTGCTAAGGCTATACATTATATATAAGGACTGCTGTTTTGAAAGCCCTCATTGAGTAAAATGAATGTATTTTATGAATAAAATGCAATTTCAAACTTCACTCTGAGACTCTTCTTTAGTCAGGTGAGGTTTCACACTCCTGTAAACCCTGAACTTACAGGCTTGGATGTATCTCAGTAAGTTCCAGGAATCTTGAGCTGCATAAGGATTTCCCAGCCATGGGTCTCAGGGATATACAGGGGGATGACACCTTGGATGTGGATGGCATAGCCTACTCCATGGATACCCACTACATAATAGAAAAACTAGACATATTGTATCGTTGGCATCATATATTTAGCTGCCAGTAAAATGTGGTACACTGTACACACATGTTCACATAATCATCATGCACACCAAATTAAAAGACAACACAAGTATATTACTCCAGGCCTGTCAGGAAATAAGAACATTCATCAATATTGTATAAAAGAACTCAGGAAATGAAAAGCAATCTACCTCTGGCTTTCTTGAAATATATCATGAATGATAACCGAGAAGAAGAGATAATTTCCTGCAAGATATGTTGGGATATTTTGTGGTGCTTTTCCTTATACTTATGGGTGTTTGGCCACCATGTACATGCAATTCCCACAGAGGCCAGGTGAGGGCAGATTCCACCTGGAATTTAGGTTAAAAAGGTTTGTTAGCTGTCCTGTGGGTCTTCAGAGACAGCAATAAATGCTCTTAATGGATGAGACATCTCTACAGTCCCTGCAATTGACCTTGTCCTCCCAGCCATGTGTGCTGTCTTAGGTGGATTGGATCACTCCCAACCACAGACTGAAGTTTCTTGAAACCTGTTGGGACAGGCATGCTAATAGTCTTAGGCTGCCACACATCCATGCAGGGCTCTCATGGGTTCAAGATCCTGCCCTAGTATCATTGACTGTCAGACTGGCACAGATTTGCTAGATCTCTTCTAGGTTGACAACACATATTAAGACTGTCTGAACAAATGCAGAATTGAGAAGACTGTCCTGGGGGTGGAGGTAGGATGAAGAATCCCTCTTGATGGTCCAGATAAGAAATGTTGGGAGGCACCTCATGACTAGTTGGAGTGGATGGAGCCTGCATCAGGGGCCACATGTCTCTGGTACAGAGTGATTCTGTGCAAGACTAAAAAGGAGAGAGGTGGTTGATGCTGCTCTTTTACCACAGCAGATCTCAGATTATATTGAGAAAGTTCTTCCAGATGACTGATTTACTCTTGTGAAGCTTCTCTGGCATAGATCTGACTCCTGAGACTGAGAATGAGGCAGAGAGTTAATGAGAAAAAGAAGTTATCCCGTGCGTCTCCAGACTGGAGCTGTCTCATCAAGGGTAAAAAGAACCTAGTGTCCTCCGGTCTTCATGTGGGTGGGAGGGGGTGCCAGGCCTTGGCCCAAAGAAGTGAAGACATCTGGTTTTTCATTCCTCACTTAAGCTAGAATCTCTCCATCTCATATAATTACTTCTTTAATTAGATTACTATGTGTTCCATTTGAGAAATTTCAAACTTGTGTTATTTTACTTTCTTGCCCAGAAGCTATAGAAACCTAGTAGGCCAGCATCAAAGCATCATCTAAAAAACAGGTTAAGGGAATGTGACCATTGGAATTTATAACTGAGATAAGGCTGTTGTCAGGCCCATACTACTCTAAATGTTCTATACCTGTCTGGTTCATTGGTCAGGGTTTTATGAGGTAACGTCTTACAGAATGAATTTCTATATATACAAAAGGTTATATTTTAGAATGACTTAGAGGCTGTGGTCCAGCTAATTGAACATTGGCTGGCTATAATGGCAAAGTCCAAGAATCCAGTAGTTGCTCAGTCCACTATGCTTGATGTCTAGTCCATCAGCAGTATAGTTTGGAATCCCAAAGAAGATGGCTCCAATGCCAGTGAAGGAATGGACTTGCTAGCAAGGTGAGAGGCAGCAGCTAAAGAGCAAAAACTCCCTTCCTCCATTTCTGTATATGGGCTTCCAGCACAAGGCCTGCCTGAGATTACAGGTGGGTTTTGGGGCTCAAAACATCTGAGTTATAGGTGTTTCTTTTCTCATCAATATCCAGATTAAAGGAATGTCTCCCTAATGCAAAGATCAGGATTACATGTGGATCTTCTCTCTTCAAATTAAGCAAAAATACCTCACAGGCGTGCCCCTCCATTTTGGGGTTTTAGTGAATTCCAGATGTAATAAATTTGACAAACAAAAATAGCTATCACAACTGCACCCTGGTCAACTTGACATACAATTATATCTTTTAATGTCATGATTAGTTTCCAAATGTAAAACAATAACCAGGTCTTAATATTGCCTAAACATGATATAATTATTCCAAGTACAACACAAACACATTATGTATTAGACAGCTCAATATTATGATTAACATGATTTAATTATCCATTGTAGTTGGAGTTTTCCTGTGTCCACCTGCAGCCACTCAGACCCAAGTAAGCACACAGAGACATATTACTTATAAGCTGTATGGCTGTGGCAGGTTTCTTGCTATCTAGTTCTTACATCTTAAATTATCCCATTTCTATTAATCTATAAGTTGCCATGTGACTTGTGGCTTACTAGTACTTTTACATTTTACTTCTCATGGCGACAGCGGCTGGCAGCGACTCCTGACTCAGTCTTCTACTTCCCAGAATTCTCCTCTCTGCTTATCCCACCTATACTATACTTCCTGCCTGGCTACTGACCAATCAGCATTTTATCAATCACTCTGAGCAACACATTCACAGCATACAGAAAGACATCCCCAGCAATCCCTGTACAACTGCAAACACATTATAAAGTTAGAATAAGTGGCAATGTCCCTGGAGGGACATTCTTTTAGTATCTCAAATTTAATAATGATAACCATCAATATTCTCCCTCTTTTGGAATAAATTTGGTTTTATTTGTTTATTTTTGTTTTCACATTCTAACCAAAGTTTCCCCTCCATCCTCTCCTCTGAGTCCCTCCCCACCTCCACTCTTCCTACTCCCCATCCATTCCTCCTCCTCTTTTTTCTTTTCAGAAATGGGCAGGCCTCCTGTGCATATCTGCCTGCCATGTTATATCAAGTTGTGGTGAGACTAGGCATGACTTCTTACATTAAGGCTGGACACAGCAATTCAGTAGGAGGAATGGGTCCCAAAAGCAGGCATTAGAGACAAGCCCTGCTCCCACTGTTAGGAGTCTCACAAGAAGACCAAGTTATACAACTGTAAAATATATGCAGAGGACATAAGTCAGTCCCATGCATGCTCCCTGGTTGTTGGCTCAAGCTCTGAATAACTATGAGCCTAGGTTAGTTACTTCTGTGGGATGCTTGTGGGGCTCCTGACTACACTAAATCCTACAAATATTAAATTGTTTATTCATTATTTTATTTGCATTGGTGATTTGCCTTCATGTATGCCTGTATGATGGTGTCAAATTCTCTGGTCCTGGAGTTACAAACATTTGTGAGTTGCACGAGATTTTGTTCATCCTTTTAAAAATTAAGTATTTCATATGATGAATGTATAGAAATCTTCTGATTGGCATTTAAAATAATAACATCTATCTATTTACTTATTTAGAGATGAGGAAATAAATACATACATACGATCGAGAGAGAATGAACATACAATACATGTCATGCCATTTTGTCATTCTGTTCATATGGAGGTCAATGAACAAATTAGGAAGAGTAAGCTCTTTCCTTCCACCAAACTAGCCATCTCATTGACCCTTCCCTGGTACTTTTCATGATCAACTCATGGCTTTCTGCCTTAGAGTGTTTTCTTGTGGTTCTAAAAATTAGAGAGTATTTTAATATTAAAGGGCATTGTGAAAAATTTGTGCAGAATTTTGTTTCAAATGAATGATACTATTAATAAACATAACAGGTACTCAGAGTTGAAGGCAGGAAAGAGCTAACACAGTAAGCCAGCCACTCGGAAGTTCTGCTGCCTCTTTGGCTGATGTCTGGGAGTTGGGATTTCAGTTTATCTTTATATTTATATATACATGTATATGCAGTTAGATATGGTTGTACATATTGGGTATATCATATAGATACTTATAAAATATGCACATAACTATACTCATAGGTCTGCATACAACATGCATACCATACTCATGCATACCAATGCCACAAAGGTTGTTTGTTTCTTTTTAATTTCTTGTTATGCCAATTTATTGCACATCTAATTTAATTTCAAAGAATAATTCTGTATGTGTGTGTGTGTGTGTGTGCGCGCATGCGCGCGCGTGCATGCGTGCAAAGGTGTAGACACATACATATTTTTAAATGTATCAATGTGGGCACATATACCTGTGTGTTGTATGGAAACAAGCATGTGTGTTTTGTGGCACAACAATGATGGTGCCCTCATCCTTTATGGTGGGCTAGTGGCACTGTTACAGTGGGGTGGGGCATGCTTGATCATGCTTCAATCTGTGCATGGAACTTCCATGCTTCTAGAGCACTGATGTTGTCTAAGATGTTGCTAACAATGTGCACATATTTCAGGGTCTTTCTTAGATGGAGATCTACAATCTATGTCACATGGTAAGTCCCTCAGATAATATTTGGCACCAAGCATAGGTAAGTTTTCAGTTTCTCCTTCCTCTTCCACTGCACTTTCAGACTATAGTAAATCACCCCCAGTAAGTAAGTCTAACAACACTTACTGGCTATCCAGAACTTGGTGAAGAGCAGGAAATTGTGGGTGCCCAGAATCCAATGATGCTGACAGGAAGTCTTCCAGCTGGGGTGTTGCTACTGCAACTGTTGCCACAGGCATCCAGGCTGAGACAGCAAAGAGGCATCTCTGCTGGGCAACTGTATAACTTCTCTTCTTCCAGATTCTGCTGCTGCAGACAGGGAAAGTATTTCAAGCTCTGTGATTAGATAGCTGGTTTAATTGAGACCATCTTCCCTAAATTCTGTTTGGCTTTGAGGGTAGCACAATGCTTACACTTCATCTAGAAATCACAGGAAGAATTTCCCTGCAGTTTTTCTTTTATAACTGAGATTTGATTGGTTGAAGACCAGTAGAAAAAGATGTTAATTCAGTTTTGTTCTCTTTCTTTTTGCATGCCACAATTCTTAAGTGTAGTTTTTCAACTTCAATAAGATAGAGGAATGGAACACTGTGATACCTTGACTAAACTCCTCAGATCTCTAAGATGCCTCCTTCCCACTATCCTTCAAATGTCATGTTAGGGCAGGAAAAAAGCATCTATGGAAAAGAATAAAAAGGAAACCCAACAATAAGGACCCTGAGTTAGAAGGATTGTTAGAAATCTGAGACCAGCCTTCAGGGATAAACTTTAAAGGAAGGAGAGAGGCAGGAAGGCAAAGGACAGTGGGAGATTGGGAAGGGGAGATATGTCCATTGTTTTCTACTTCTAATCTCTACTTGTGTTTGTTAGAAAAGGTGACAACAGCTGAGGCAGAGTCAGCACTTGTCCCAGGACTCCACTTTCCAAATGGGACAGGATGAACTGCTGTCACACTGATATCCAGTGAGTGACAGCCTCAGAAGTCATCAACTACCATGATGAGAGGAGGTAGGGAAAGCCTCATGGCTTTCTGCTTTCTGGTCAATCCCACTTCAAGGTGTGTTTAATAATGGTGAAGGGACAGGCTGGAGGGCAAATTTCAAACAGCTCTGTTCTCCAAACCCAGGTCCTGCAGATGGCACAATACAAGCCTCATGATGAGAGAATCTTGATGATAAACTGAGCATCAAAAATGATAGACCAATATTTGAACCGTGTACATATGGACGGAGTCTGCCCCTTCCCCAATGACCTTCCTCTTCTCAGCAGTGAATTTCTCTAATAGGAGAGGATGACTGGATGGGAAGATGTCCCCAGGCAATGATGATAACTGTAGCCTTTGTGCACCTCCCCTAATTACCAGTCCAAAGACATCATTTTCTTGGGCCCCCAGACCCATTTGTCACATTAGTAAAATAATTAGATTACCCCATAATTCCAGCTTTAAGTGTCTTTAAAATTATTACATTTTTCACCAAATCTAATATTTTAAATGCTGCAAAGGAGGTGGAAAAAGAACATATATGCTATGTTCATTGTAAAATAAAACATTCCTGGTACTGTGGATGCTATAATGATGGTTATGAATGAAAATTTAACACAGACATGCCCGCTGTGTCACTCCCAGGTGTGCCTACTTATTGAAATGAACGACAATGAATCACTACATATGTAAGGGTGAGTTTGTGTGTAATTTTTTATCACTGCACTACCTGCAACAGATGATTCAGGGAATGAGCTCAGATAACCACCATTAGATGAATGACTAAAGACCACACAATATGCATAAATAATGTAAGATAATTCAAAATAAAATTATAGAAAAAAGTTGCATAATTCTCAAGAAAATTGTTCCAACTATGTATCATCAAGTTTAGAAACAGACAACTCTCCAAAAACAATTAACACATGTCTTCTCTCATAAATGGAATCTAGAAAAATAGGAAAAGGGGTTAAAAATTTTGAGGAAGTGTGAGGGGAAATATTTTAAATGGAGGGAGTATAACTGGGAAACAAGGTGGTGTACAGAAACAAATGACTTATTTTATATAATTAAAATGTACAGAATAATAAGATTAATCTTAGAAGTAACAAAACAGAAAAAGAACTACTTATTTGCACAAGGGCTCATATATTTTTATACAACTAAACATAATGACTACATTTTTACTGTCTTCCAAACTTCTCTTAAGGTTTTTGAATGATGGGGCTAGAGTTGGCCTAACAGAAAAACGCACACTGTACTCTTTCAAAGGACTTGAGTTCAGTTCCCATCGCCCATCACAGTGACCCATAATCAAACACCAATATCTCTAGTTCCAGGGAATCTGGAGCCTCTTCTCGACTCTGTGGGAACTGCACTCATGTGTACATACCTAGATGTCTAAACACATGTGCAATTTTCAAATCCTTGTTTCATAATTTCGCTGTTTAGTTTTATGGACCCAGGGAGGCAGAGAGGCTTGCACCCATGCAGTACATGATGTCAGTTCATTCTCATACTCTCAGTTGTAAGAAAAAAGGATTGTGACCAAACGGAATCTAAGTACTATAAGGTCATTCTGGAACCCAGAACCATAAAAAGATGATACCAGGGAAATATAAAATAATTGGATCATGCAAGAAACCTGAGTTGTACAGAATTGGTGCAAATAAATTTGCATAAAATTTAAACTTTATAAGCATTTCATTAGTTTTTCATTAGTTTTAGTCACTGAAAGGTACAGTGTGCCTAAATTCTATCACCATATTGTCATTCATCATGTGTATTTAATTAAGAGAGGTTTACAAAAGTCTTGAAATCCACCATAACAAAAGACAGAAATTTTGGCACAAATAATCTGTGAAATATAAACTATTATTTGGCTCAGCTGATATAACACACAATGGATGAGCTCCAGAGGTCTGGCAGCTTTCTGGCATTTTTAGCAAGGAAGGAGCTGTGAGTTTAGTAGCTCTCGGGCCTTCAATGCCTGAAAAGCAGCTATTAATATTTTTAAACGATGTCTAAATAACAAGCTAGGTGAGGGGATAAATAGAATGATAAACTGAATCCAAAACCTGACACAAAAGACATTTTGGACAGAGCAGTACACTAAAACAATCAAGATAGAAGACTCAAACTAACCATGTAACTGCATTAAACATAAAGGTCTAGATGGGAGAAATCACCAGACTAGATAAATAACCACAAAGGATTTCACTCTATGATGAATAGAAAACAAATGTACAGGCAGAGTGTCGGAGTAATGAGGCAGGAAAAGGCAGAATTCTTTTCTTAAAAACGCCCTAGCACCCATGTTACTACCAAAGTAAACTGCTGAACAGTAAGTTTCAATAGGAAAAGTATCTATTCTGAATAACACAAATATTATAATATACATGTGTGTGGTGAAAAGGGATCAATTTTTCAGGCAGACAGAACACTCCACTTGAAAAGTATTTAACTACGAATCCTCCAACCTGGATGAGAAAGTGGATGGAAACTGACAAATCCACAATTAAAGTTGGAGATGGGAGTCGACAGAACAAAAGGAGTTAAAGTCTAACAGCTTCACTTGCAAATGTTCATTGCGTAATGAGATGTTGGTCAGGTTCAAGGCCCCTGGCTTCAGTATACCATCAATACTAGACCTGCATGAGACACAGCAGCTCCCAATGCCACTAAGATGATGGAGAGATGATGGAGAGATGATGGAGAGGTGGGAAAGACGGGGGTTGGGGGAGCAAAGTGCTTTACTGTTTTCTTCTTCTTCTTCTTCTTCTTCTTCTTCTTCTTCTTCTTCTCCTCCTCCTCCTCCTCCTCCTCCTCCTCCTCCTCCTCCTCCTCCTTCTTCTTCTTTATTGTTTTTTATTTTTATCTTATTTTTATTCCTTTTTTGCTTTCCTTTGTGGTGGGACTCTACAAGAGGTAGGTGCAGATATGGAGGGGCTGGGAGAGGAGTGGGATTGGGGTGTATGGTCTGAAATTCCCAAAGAATCAATAAAAAATATAATGCATAGGTAAAAAATCGACTTTCACTTTCTACCATTTGCTTATATGAACTAAACAATAAGAAGTTGTCAAATGAATGAGGTTTTAGACTTTTAAAAAACATGAACATATTGAATAATTCAGTGCAATTTTGACATAGGGACAGAAGTTCCTATATAACAAGGCTTCAAGATGTTGTATTTGGAATAGAAAATTCCATTTAACTCCTGATATATCCACATGATAAGATCTGGTAATAAGAAAAATTTAAATTATAACCAAATTAAGTTCTTTTACTGTAAAAAGAGAAAAGAAAGAATGAAAAGCAGAGAAAGTCATTAAGGACAAGGAGAACATGAACACTGCTGTCAACCAATTTCACCTGACAGACATTTACAGAACACCTCCTCAAATGACAGCTTAAGACAGCATTTCCAGAACACACAAGTCACTTTTCAACATACTCCACGTTACAAGCTACTAAACAGGTTTAAATAAACATAAAAAAAACTGATATAAAGTGATGTGTGCAATCTGACCACAGGGAAATTAAAATACAAGTTAATAACAGAAGAGTATCTTGATAATCCTCAATAAATGAAAATTAAACATTTCATTCTTAAAATAATAAATAGATTAAAAGAGAAAGTCACAGTGAAAGTAAAAGTATCAAAGTGGAAATAAAATATAACCAAATTTATGGAATAAGCTAAATCATGATTAGAAAAAACTAAAACATTAAATGACTTTATATGAACGTGAATACATTTGGATTTTGTTTGTATGTTCTACAATAAGATCTCACTCTGAAGCATAGCCCAGTGTAGCCAGGGCTACGTGTGTAACCCACACTGTTCTCAAACTCATGGAATCCTGTTTCCCAAGGGCTTGGATTATAGATATGAAATACTTAACACTGACTTAAGTAGATTTGTAATCTGTGACATAAATTTTATATAAATACTAAAAAGAAAGTGAATAAGAAGCCCCTAGTCCATTTTTAAAATTCAATCAATTGAAAATAAACATGACAAGAGGTAAGAAAAAGACGTATATCTCTACAACACTGATAAATCTCTAGGCATACTAGCAAAGAAAAATGAAAGATTATTAAAATTAATCACATAAGGAATGAGAAAGGGGATATTGCAGATCCCACAGGTACTAAGATGAAGTAAAGGAATACGGAAAACGTTAAGCCTATAATGATATGGATGAAAGCCTATAATTCTTTCAGAACTGCATCCTGCCATCCTGGATCTTCACTGCGGGCATCATGGCCTCATGAGAACTGGGCTGTGAGGAGTCTCCAGGCTCTGAGAGCCTGCCTCACTAGACCTGGTCTAAGAGGAGGCTGCTGTCAAGAAGGCAGGTTTGTCTTCACCTCAGCCTCCCCAGAACCGGGGCTGTGAGGAAGTCCAGACTCTGAGGAGACCCTGAGCCTGGCCACCCTGGCCTGGGACGGCCCTCACCAGAATGAACTCCACAGACCTCCTCCACAATGGCTCAGCAGCTCCTCAGATTTCCTTAACGTCCTCAAGTCTGAGCATGCTCAATGTCCCAGGCAGGAAGCCCAAGGTGGAATAGGGGAGGTTTAGAGTCTCTGCCCGGATGCTCATTGGGCCGGAGTGCTTCAGGGGCGGGCTTAAGTCTCACATGCCATTTATGATTGGATGGGTTGCATGTGGCTCTATTTGGAGGCTGGCATTTTCTGGTGGGATGTGGCTTTGGTGGGAAAGGTCTGCAGTGTTTGAAAGGAACAGATAGTGTGGAGCCTCTCAAGACTGGGGTCTGCACATCACAGACTTCCAGCTCAGCACAGGACAAGTGGGACGCTCAGGCCTCCGTGGTCTGCTCATAAGTTACAGAGGGAGGCCTTGTGGCCAGAAATGCACACCTGCCATCCTATAGTTCTTGTTCTGTCTCACCTTGCCTCATCTTATCTGACCTAGCCTCCCGTCCTCTTACCTTAGCAGAAAACCCATTTGGCCCTCTGGGAGGCCACCAGATAGCGCTGCTTTATTGCAAAGAGGAGAAAATTAAAATGACAACCAGATAGTCTCTTTCTCAAAATCACACAGCTGCTTGTATGGGACAGGGACCCTAGTCGAGTCAATTCCACAGACAGCTAGATTAGAGTTGACTTCTATTCCGCAGAACTGGCTGTGTTTATCCCAGTGAGGAAGCGGTACCTAACAACGTTGATTTTGTATCAGGTCATCAGCTTGGCTTTCGTGTGATTCAGCATGGACAGGGAGCTTGCATTAGAGGGACTGCACCCTTATCATTCACCTGCCCACGTGGTTTGGTAGACATCCGGCATGTAAAATGACTTAGTAGCTCATGGCTGAGAAATGTCAAAAGCATATGTTTGAGTGATTTTATGATTTTTAAGATAAGAACTGTCATGCAGAAGGGAAAGGAGGAAAACAGTTTGTGTCCAGGAAAACAGATTTTATTTTAGTCTTACAGTGAGGCTTCTCAAGTTGTGCCTCCTCTGTCTTCCACCAGAGTCACTGTTGGTCCTGAAGGTCGTAATAATGATAATCTGCGCTGGTTACTGTGAGGAAAGATCATGGCCACGACAAACCCCAGTATCAGTATCAGAGCTTTATTAGGGGGAAAAGGGTTAGAGGGGAACAAGAGAACCAGGCCTGGGGAAGAAAGAGAGAGAGAAAGATGGTGGGGGGGCGGGCAAAGAGAGAACAGAACAGACCAAGCGGAGGTGAGGTCTGTGTCCGGTTCTTTAGAGTGCAGATGAGCTTACAGAGGTACACCATGCATGCTAGATTGCATGACGCCAGGCATACGTAATCACCAGCACACACTGATGACTTAAGACACAAGACCCCAGACCCTTTGCGTAGCTCCTGAATTGCGCATGTGCGGTCATGCAGCTGGACTGCGGCAAAATCCCAGCAAAGACGTTGTTGAATCAGTTGCCAAGATAGAGAAATGATTTGGGGCTGGGATAATTTTGAAAGGGGCAGCAAGTTCCACCTTCATCAAAGTATTTCCTCTAGAGCTTTGTTCATGCAAACTTCCACTCAATATCAGTAGGACCCTATGAAAGACACAAGTCTGAGGTTTGAGATGGGAAACTGGAAAATAGACCCATGTTTCATTTTAAGCTCTGCAGATGCTTCTAGAGAGGGCAACCTGGCAGTAGCTATATAAACTCCAATTACATATACCTTATAAATGCAAGTACGTAGATCTGACCATCCAGATTGAGAAATACATTTTATTTGGTATGGTGGTGCATATTTCCAAAGCTCCCAACTTGGGAAGCTGAGGCAGGAGGATCATGAATTTGAGACTGGTCTTAGTGTGAGTGCCCTTCAGCTTTAAAAAATATAAAATTATTAAATTCAACACAAATGGTATTTTTTCAATTTGTTAATAAAATGAGAATGCATACATTAAAGAGATAAGTGTTGTTTTCTTATTTCTATTTCTAATTTAATGTAATATTAAATGAGGTAATATTATCAATTGAATGCTGTAATCTATATATTCTCAAAGTTAAGTTATGGGACACTAAAAGAATTATTCCTCAAAAGAATTTACTACCCAATCTATTTCTGAGTTCATAATACCACATTCCAAATACAGGATGTTGCTCATGGGAACACCAGGTTTTGTGTTTTCTCTTCTGGACTGCCTATTTGCTATGGCCTTGCATTTTTTTTCACTGTTAGAATTACAATAGACACTACTACTGAAAGGGAAAAATCAGGAGCCCTCTTGAGAGACGCTCTCTCGCTCCCCTCCTCTAAAGGTATTTGCTGACCAGCAGTTTTAGAGCCGACCGGAGATTGAACTTATGGGAAAATAGTCCTGAAACAATAAATCTGAATGTATATATCCTGGGCTCAGCAACAACAGGACATAGGGAGTAAAATTTATGTCTCTGTAGATACCCTGCATCCTGTTAGCCATTAGTAACCTCATAGTTACCTTATAGTTCAGCCAGTAACTTCAAAGAACTACCTCACCCCTAGCCCCTTTGTTCAATCCCGATATATGTAACCTTCTGCACATAAACTTTTCCTATATAAACCCTTTAAAGTGAGTGCTCAGGGATGCCCTCCTCTACCTGCTGTGTTGAGTGTTGGACACAGACCAAGCCCGGGCTTGCTTTGCTGTTAATAAACCCCTGTGTGCTTGCATTGGATATCGGCTCTGTGGTGGTCTTGCTCAGGGATCTTGTAACACAGGCACAACACTTGGGGGTTCATCCTGGATCCTCCACTACCCCCAGACCCTGATCTGAGGGATTCCTAACTGGCTGGTAAGTTTCTGTGTCTTTGTTTGTCCTTGTCTTTGTGTGACTCTGTACATTCATTTTCTGAAGCATGCTAGATCTGTGAAATGGTCCAGCAATGGTCAATGCCGGTGGTAGCCAGTGGACCCACTGGAACCAGGATCACAGGATTCCAGAACAAATTCTGGACCCTGTTAATGGGGCTGTGGTAGCCCCCGAGGTCTGTTTAACTGAGGACAGAGAGCCTCTAGTCTGGAAGGTTTTTGGTGTGGCTGAGCTTGGAGGGTCGCTCCCTCCAGAGCACATCAGGCTGTCATTGTTCTTGGAACTTTGTTGGTTGTCTCTTGGGGCAAAGGTTTTGTGTGCCCTTGGTCTTGTGTGTAACGTGTTCCTTGTTCTCATTGTTGACTTGACTAAGATGGATGCCATGGGACAGTCTCCCTCTTTCTCCCTAGACTTTCACCTAGCATACTGGAAGGATGTGTGAGCCACTGCTCACAATAGAATGACTGATTCATAAAGGGAAGTTTGTCACCTTTTGCAGTGTAGAATGGGCCTCTTAGAATGTTTACTTGGCCTCCCGAGGCAACCTTTGATGCTGGCCAAGGAAGAGCTCCCCGTGGTTCCCACAAACCCTGCCCTAGGGGGAGGAGGTAGCTGTGAAGGTACATGGAGGCAGAGAGGAGAAACTCCTGATCCTGGTTAGATTGCCCTTCCCATAAGAGCTACTGTTCCCCTTGATCAAGGTGGGAATCAACCTTTTCACCACTGGCCTTTCCATCACTTATGTCTATGTAAATGTTTCTTGTTTCTATCTAGTAGCTTCCCTTATTGCTATCAGGCCCAAAGCACTGGCAGGTGAGGGAAGCTCATCTAGGAAGATCTGAGACTGGGTCCTCCCTGAGAAAGCTGGGAGGTGAGTTCCCAGAGTGAGCAGACCCTGCAGGAAAGGCTCTGAGTGGGCAGATGCCTCCCTCAAGGGAGCTTGGAACAGACTCATGGCCAAGATAGCAGGGCTGATATTAGCGTGCAGGAGAGGCTCCAGTGGCTATCACAGAGGGTGGAAATGCACACTCTCTACAGGCAGGCAGAGGTGAGGGACCTAGGGGTGGTTGGGAGTTTACTGCCTGCACACTCTGAATCTAAATCCCCTCCCGTCCTTCCTAAGCCAAGTTCTTCATTAGCTTCCCATGTTAACTCTTCTTTGTCTGCTGTGGGATGTTCTGTATGTTAAATGTCTTGCTCTGATTGGTTAATAAATAAAACACTGATTGGCCAGTAGCCAGGCAGGAAGTATAGGTGGGACAAGGAGAGAGGAGAATTCTGGGAAGTGGAAGGCTGAGACAGAGAGACACTGCCAACCACCGCCATGACAAGGGAGATGTTAGGTACAGGTAAAGCCACAAACCATGTGGCAAAGTATAGATTAATAGAAATGGGTTAATTTAAGATAGAAGAACTAGATAACAAGAAGCCTGCTGCAGCCATACAGTTTGTAAGCAATATAAGTCTCTGTGTGTTTACTTGGTTGGGTCTAAGCAGCTACGGGACTGGCGGGTGAGAGAGATTTGTCCTGACCATGGGCCAGGCAGGAAAACTCTAGCTACATCTGTCCTGGTAATGCAAAAAAAAAAAAAAAAAAAAAAAAAATGTTAAAGATACATTACGTTTTAAAAGATTATGATTTTGTTTCCACATACACACACAAAATACATGGATTTTGGTCATTTCAGTTCAATGGGTTACAAATACTTGCCATCATTTAAGAGAACTGGTTACAAGTTATTATTGGTTAAGATAAGAAAAAGCGATATCAAATTCCAAGTAGAGGATAACTCAGTGAATTAAGCAGAAAAAAGATATTTTAAGATGTAATATGTTTATAACAATTTAAAGGCTTAATAATGTCATTAGAGATTGAATACATACTGTATTGGGTCTGAGGAAGTAGTTTAAGATATAAAAGCTTGAAACTTTAAATTTTAAATAAGTTATGAGATTTGAATATAAATAAAGTTTATATGGGGTCTAAGATATAAAAGTTTTAGGTATGGGAATATAAAAAGAATGTTTTGGGAAGAAGGAACATATATGAAATGCAAGTTATTAGAATATATAAAAGCAAGTTATAAAAGTCTGATGATAAAAAGACTTCAGTAATGATAAAAAAGATTTAAGATATATAAAAAATAAAACATGTTTTGGATTTCTTTCTCTTGCTGTTCTGCTGTTACACTGAGACTCCAAAGGTTTATAGTTTTAAAAATGTCTGTCTACTCTGTATGTATGGATAAAAATGTGGCCACATGTATGTTTGGTTTTGAATGTCTGAGTTTGCATGTCCTCTATGTTAAGGAATACATGTTAATGCTAGTCATCTGGCTATCCAGATACTAGTTTAAAGCATAAACTGTTAACTCTTATTTAATTATAAGAAGCTATTAAAAAAGAAATAAAACAGAACCTGAGAGGTCCATTTGACTAATAAATCTACAGGATAACAAATTGGCCTGGTTATTGTTATCAAACTTAGAGATTTTTTTTAAGATTAGGCCTAGCTTTGTTTGACTCAGATATATTTAATAGATAATGGTCCTCAAACCCCCAAAAGATCTGATAAATATGGCATTTACATTATTTGATAAAAAGCTTACTAGCTCACTAGAACAAACAGAGACTCCCAGCTCCTAGCTTTAACTCCCAAGGTTTCCAAGAAGACATGGAACAATGACAAGATGACACCCAGACTCAACACCTGCTGCCAGAGCTCCAGCCTAGAATGGACATATGAGACACGAAAAGATAAGATCAGTCTTTCCCAAAGTTGCTCCTATACATGAAGAACTTTCATGTTATGGGCCCAGCAGCCAAGACTGGTGCTGTCCTGACACCTGTCCTGCCAACGCTATGAAGACTACAGGAGCCTGGGATGATGGCAGTCTAGGCAATGGATAGTCTCTGTCATTCTTTAATAGATTTGAAAGTCTGTACTCAGGTAAAATTTATCCTTCTCAGATCTCTGATGGCATTGACGATTGGGTAGCTATAACTTTGTCAGCTTAGCAACATCAGGCAACCAGAGTCTTCCATGGGGTTGCAGCCACCTTATTAATTCATTGAACAATGAATAAATAATTAAAGCTACTAGGTCTCCTGAAAAAAAAAGAAAGAGACAAACAGGTTTGCCTTACAAGCTTCATATTAAGGAACAAACAGGTTTTATACATAATTTGAAATGGCTGTTCTTATAAAAGATACTACAAAATTTCTTTCCTTTACCATACTGTCATTGCATTAAAACTTAAAAAGTTCAGAATTTAACATTAATAGAATTCTGATAAGATAATAGAGCAATGACTGTTTACTGTTTGGATTATGAGCTCAAGATTTTGGATTTCTTTTGGTTATCTTCTGAATGTAGACTTACAGATGGATACCTGTTACCTCTTTTTCTACAATATGTATTTCATTACTGATTGATAACACTAATATATTTACTAAAAATTCCAAATAAGTTAACTTTTGTCTCTAGTCTACATCTGTTTCAGTGGCTTCCATTTGGCTGGCAGACAAATCCAGGTATCAGCTACTGACTTCAACCTGTGACACATGGACTTGCTGAAAGCTGAAATGGACCAATCCAGCCTATATAAATGCTGTTTCTTCAGCTGGTCAATGAACCAGATGCTTCTAAATCCCCTCCTTGCTTTTGACTAACATTCTGGCTTTCTAGGGTCCTGAAAACAACGTCCCAACATCAGCAGCAGGAAGTAATTACAGAAACGAAAACATCTCCCTTATTCCCTTCTGGAATGTTAGATTAAAAAAAAAAAAAATCTTGTCATAGGGAACCTGAGTCCCTATTCTCATTTCCAAGTTCCTTTAGGATAAGGAACTCTTTCAGCCATCACAGGGCTTTTGGCCCTTCTGCTTCTGCTAATTACTGTTGGCTCTTATGTCATTGAAGCCTTAACTAAATAATAATTCCTGTTTTGATGCCACTAAACTGATGATGCTAGAATCCCTCACCTTGCTTTCTGAGGTCATGTTACAGAATAGGCTAGGGCTAGACCTCCAATTCTTTTTTTTTTCTTTCTTTCTTTTTTTTTTTTTTGGTTTTTCGAGACAGGGTTTCTCTGTGTAGCTTTGCGCCTTTCCTGGAACTCGCTTTGTAGACCAGGCTGGCCTCGAACTCACAGAGATCCGCCTGCCTCTGCCTCCCGAGTGCTGGGATTAAAGGTATGCGCCACCACCGCCTGGCCTAGACCTCCAATTCTTACAACAAGGGGGACTATGTGCAGCCATGGGAGAGAAATGATGGTTTTATATAGATCACTCTGGGCTGGTTAAGGACTCTATGGCCAAAGTAAGAAAAGGCCTCAACAAGTGAAAGAGGGACAGGGAAGCTGGCCAGGGATGGTTCGAATCTTGGTATAACAGTTCCCCTGGCTAACAACTCTAACCTCCATTCTTTTGGGACCCCTACTGCGACTAGCCCTCATATTAACCTTTGTCCTTACCTTGTAAACAAGCTGATGCGATTCATCAGAAAAAGTTTGGAGACCACCCAAATAATGGTACAAAGGACTCAAACTCAATATGAGATCCTCAACCAAGATATAAAAATGGGCCATTCAACTTAGGGTACATATCTGCAAACTAGGTATTGACAACCTATGATTGGGTGTCCACGAGTTACCAGGAGAGGAGGGAATTTAAAGGAAAAATCAGTAGCCCTCTTGAGAGATGCTCCCTCCCCACTCCTCTAAAGGTATTTGCTGACCAGCAATTTTAGAACTGGCCAGAAGTTGAACTCATGGGAAGATAAGGCTGGAACAATAAATCTGTATATCCTGAACTTGGTAAAACAAGATATGGGGAGTAATGAACTCAACTGACCAGAAATTGAACTTATGGGAAAATAGGACTGGAACAATAAATCTGAATGTATATATCCCGGGCTCAGCAAAAGCAGGACATAGGGAGTAAAAAATTTTTGTCTCTGTAGATACCCTACATCCTGTTAGCCATTAGTAATCTCATGCTTATAGTTCAGCCAGTAACTTCAAAGAACTACCTTACCCCTAGCCCTCTCATCCAATCCCAAGATATGTAACTCTCTGCACATAAATCTTTCTTATAGAAACTCCCTGAAGTGAGTGCTCCAGGACATCCTCCTCCACTCACTGTGTTAAATGTTGGCCAAAGACAAAGCCTGGGCTTGTTTTGTTATTAACAAACCCCTGTGTGCTTTCATCAGATATTGGCTCTGTGGTGGTCTTACTCGGGGGGCACAACACACGGAATCAAATTTTCCCATAGGTGAATTTAAAAGGCAATCTGACATATTAGCCCATGCCTCTGCTCCCAACTCTTAGATCTGGTTCCTGTTGTGTGCTGAGAAGGAGTTGGTATTTAAGGAAAACAATCAACAAATGACTAGACAGTTGTTAAAAATTTTTTATTAAAAATTGATATTTTGGTAAATGAATTCCATCCAGAGTTGGTGGAACATGCCTTTACTTTAATCCTAGCACTCAGGAGACAGAGACAGGAGGATCTCTGTGAGTTTGAGTCCAGTGTGGTTTATATAACATGTTCCTTGACAGCCAGGTCTACATAATAAAACCATGACTCAAAAATAAATGAATAAATAAATAAAATATTAACAATCTTGGAAAACCATCTCTCACCGGAATTTTAGCAGTTTCCTGGTACTTAACTACATTTCTGAGGAAGGTGATAACATTAATACAAGGAGTTTCTCTAATATTTTGCAATGAGACTTGTTTACAAATACTTTATAAAAGAACAAAATATAGCAGTAGAAAAATCACACATGGTTAAAAGATCCACTTAGAGGTATATGATAGAAAAGAGCTCAACCTGTGCCATATTATGGGGTGCCTTATAAGCCCCACCTCCCAGAGGCAAGAAACATGGAGGTGTGCCCTTTCTCCTTTGATACCCAGGACAAAGAGGGCCAGTTGCAGAAGGAGAAGAAAATAAAAGAAATGCAGAAAGGGGAGGTGCCCAAGTTCAAGTCCCTTCCTGTGACACCATTAACTTGCCGGAGAAAAAGGTAAAGAATGTGACTCAAGCTGAGCCTTTCTCCCTGGAGACAGACAAAAGAGGTGCCTATAAGGCTGAGATGTGGAAGCAACAGAGGAAGAACCGAAGCAGCAGAAGGAAGCAGCTTGCTTCAAGGCTTGTCCAAACACCATCATCTCCCAGGAGCGCTTTGTTCCCAGGAAAGAGAAGAAATCAGTTGCCGAGAACCTCTCTGGTTCTCTAGTTCAGGAACCCTTTCAACCGGCCACCGAGAAGAGAGCCAAGGAGCGGCAGGGGACGGAAAAGAGAATGGCTGAAACGAAAGCCTTGAAAATGCAGCAGCTGGAGGAAGTCAGGCAACAGGAAGAGGCACAGGAAGAGAAGGAGCTAGCCAGGCTACGGAGAGCGGGCACACAAGGTGAATCCAATCTGCCAGTACTCAGCGGTGGAGGTGAAGTCAGGTGAGCTGCTGCTGACTGTGCCTGTGTCTCCTCAGTTCTCCACCGCTTCCAACAGGAGCTCTCTACATCACCCCACGCATGGAGAGCCATTTCTCACACTCACTCACCCACGTGTGGCAGTGGACCTGACAACTGCGAATGCCAGTGTTCTTGAAAATATTATACAGTTGAAACTAATGAGATGCCACTCATACAGGCTTGAATCAGACTTCTTGAAGTTACCTCCTTCCAACATTAGTTGGTCGTTTACTATTGGTCTTAGCTCTGGCTAGAACTTCAAGTGTTTGTTTTGGCACAGTCTATTCATTTTTCTCCTAATCTCCCCCACCCCTCTTTTATATGTATATTTTAAGCATAAAATAAAGGCAGTTAAATCCTGAAAAATAAAAGACAGGATTTCTTTGTATAGCACTGACTGTCCTGCAACTCACGATGTAGACCAGACTGGCCTTTAATTCATATCCTCCTGCCTTAGTTTCCCCAGTAGCTAGGGTGACATTGTGTGCTGCTAGTCAGGTGTGCCTGTATGTATTGAACCAAGTATTTTATTTGGGGGGCCTGGGGATAGAATCCAGGACCTCAAACATGCCAGGCAAGTTCCCCACCACTGAGCTGCACCTCGGCCTCAAGTGATCCATATTCTACCAAAAGATGGCTGCTTGTAATGTGGGGAAAGACCAGAAAACTGAAGCTTGTGTCTTGTCTGTCTTGAGCATGCCCATGGTGCTTGTGGGAACTGTTGCTGTTCCTTCCTCATGGGGAGCTTCTTTCAGCCTTGTCCCTCCTGCTACTTCACAGCTCAGGATCCCAGAGCTGATGTCATCCCTCGGCTGCTGGACTTTTAGGCTTGTGGTGCTGAGTCACACTTCTGCAAAAGTCAGAGGCCTCAGATGTCTGGAAGTGACCAAGAGGTAAATATCACAACCTCGTCAGCCCTCAGTCTCTCTTGTGACCATTCATTTTTGGTACTGTAGCAAAAATGGCCACATGTAATATTTCTGCCTTGATATAAAACCTTATTTATAAAAGCAGGCAGTGAAGACTACCACACCCTCCTTCTACTGGCCAGTCTCATGAACAAACTCCTCTTCATCCTTCAGAGCCCCTCTTTTAGGTTACCATACCTTTTGTAGAGTGCTTTTCAGCTCTGGAAGAGACACTCCTACTGTGTTTCATTTTTTCTTGGGGTTGCAGACCAGCTTCTCCTGCTGGCCTGCAGCAAAGGCCTCATTTGTCTTCAGTTGGTACACAGTGATCTCATGCACTTGACCCATACTGCATTTGTGTCTCTTTCTGCAAGATACCAGACAGGCTATTAGGAGCATTAACCCATTCTTTGTTCTTACAGCCTACAGAAGTAAATGTATTTTATTAAAAACAATTCTTTTCAGGGTTAGGGCATGGCTCAGGGTTGGAGCACCTGCCTAGGATCCCCCAGTGAGAGACTTGGGGCGTGGCTAAGGGGTAGAGCCCCTGCCCAGAATCCCCCAGTGAGAGGCTGGTGGTGTTGCTCAGGGGTGTAACCCCTCCCTAGGATCCCCTTATGAGGGGCTGGGGTTGTGGCTCACGGATGGAGCCTCTGCCTAGAATCACACACTCCCACCCTAGTGCTCTGTCTTGGCTCAGTGATATTTATACATGCCTTATTTACAATATGCTCTGGATTCCATCATAATTTGCCATAAAGATAAGAAGGTAAATGGAGGCACTTGGGTCCTCACTAAAGACCAGGTGATTGTTTCTGGTCTGAGCTGCCTTGGTGGGTTCTGCTGTGGGTCTGGCACTATCTGTGCCAGGGTGATCACCAGGCTAATCTTGGTCTTTATTAGTTTTCTTCATACATTCTCTCTCTCTCTCTCTCTCTCTCTCTCTCTCTCTCTCTCTCTCTCTCTCTCTCTCTCTCTCTCATGTAAGACCTAAAGGTTAGAATCCAGCCTCTGCTGGAATTGTGAGGTGTTCTAGAAGTCTGTCCAGGAATGACAGAGCCGTAGTACAGAAAGTTGGCCCAGGCCTGGGTGTGGTGGTGCAAGCCTATAATCTGCAGAGACAGAGGCAGGTGGATGTTCTTAGGTCTCAAAGAACCCTGGGACAAGTGTCTGTCTGAGGTGCCTGTTTAACTTATCAAAGTAGATTCAGGCCACCAGGTTCTCTCAGAATCTCTCAGCATCCCAAGTACCTGTTACAGAGTCATTTTGGCTGGCACACCCCACCCCCTACCCTCCACCTCTCCAGCCCCTGAGCTTCCCTCCCTTCCCCCAGCTTCTCTTCTCTAGGTAACTCAGCCGTTTTGCCTACTTGGTTTGTTGGTTTCCCGGTGCTGTCTTTGCTCCTTCTCTCTCTTCCTCTCTCTCTGTCTCTCTCTCTCCTGCTGCTCAGTCTGCTGGTCAGGTTCAGTCTGGATTCTTCCAGATGTCACTGGCTTTCCCTCACATGTACAATAAACCTTGTTGTCGACCATTCCTTGGAGCAGCCACGTCCTCATTTTTCATTCAGATCTCTGTGATCTGTGAGCCAGGGGCTAGCCTGGTCTCCATAGGGAGTTCTGTGACAGCCAGGGCTGCAAAGTGAGACCCTGTCTCAAAGATAAAAAAAAGAAAACAAAAAGTGGTTTCTTTGAGACAGGATCTCAAGTAACTCAGGCTGTCCTTGAACTCTGGACCCTCCCACCTCCACCTCCTGAGCCCTGTGCTGCTGACAGGCATGCTTCACTACACCTGGTTTCTTGACTCTCACTGAGTACATGTGGATGCCATTAGCAACACCCAGGTGTAGACTTTTATCAATTTCCAGACATTACTCTCAAGCAATTATTTCGTAACTCCCCGACTCTTCCCTTATCAGTGATACAAAACTCCTTTCAGGAAAGAAGGAAACCGGGATTCTGAGAAGAAAAGATCAATACTTCCCAAGCTCCCTAGCAAGGAGGTGTTTAGGAAGGCATTTAGGAATCAGAATACAGATGCTTTAGCATCAAAGGAGCATTGGAAGGAAATTAGCAGCTCTAGTGTTTGTCTGGCTCTTCAGCTTGCTACCCCAAGATTGAACTACCAGCTCCTCCCCAGCCTCCCCTCTGCTTGGCAAAATAAAACTCTTTGGATAGAAGGTATTGACTTATAATATGGTGTCTTTCTTTCCCTTATTTAGTTTCTACTCATAACCACAAACTTAACTGTGCAATCCAGCTCAACTTCAGGGGAATGAGGAAATTACAAACCCAAAGAAGAGCAGCAGAACTCAAGGACTGTAAGATATCAACAGCAGAAGGATGGGTGCCACAGAAGGATGGGTGCCACAGATGGATGGGTGCCCTCGGAGCTGCAGGTGGGAGGGTCTGGTGTTTAAGGTGTATGTCAGTCGGAACTGTCACAGCTGTCCCATAGTTGGCAGTGGTGAGCTTCTTGCTGAACTTGCTCTTCTTGGACCCAAGGTGCTCATGGCTTCAACAATGCTCGTGTCTTCTTTAGCATTCCCAAGGACCATGTGTTTGCCATGAAAACACTGAGTCTCTACAGTGCAGATGAAAACTGGAAATTGTTTGTCTTGGTTCATCATTTGCCATGGACAAAATACCAGGACCTGAACGTTCAGGGTGATGTTCTCATCCTTAAATTTCACCCCATACATAAATGGACTTGCTTTCCTTTTCCTCTTCCGGGGACGGTGCTTAGAGGCACTCAGAATGGTCCAGCATTGGGCATACCATTGTAGGCTTTCCTACAACACAGTCTCTAACAAAACTAGGCTGTCTCGAACCCCTGGCAACAGGATTGTTTACCTTTATACCAAAAAGGTTGGAAAAGCACCTAAATCGGCATGTAGTATGTGCCCAGGCAGGCTTCGAGGGGTTGCCTTGACACTGTTCTGGATGTTGGATCATCTGAGCCATGGCGTCATTGGAGACCTTTCAGGGGATCTTGACTAGTCAAACCTAATGTATCTTCATCTGGAACAAATCCATAGCCTCTGGCTTTCTGTGGAAACAAAAGCAGAGCCTCCTTCCCAAAGCAACATACCCTTAGATCCAAATTTTGAAGTCAAGTTACCTTTAAAATATACATGTTGATTTAACTGAGCAGCTTTTACAATAGAATGTCTTTCTACAGTTAAAAATATCAAAGACAACACAATCCAGATTTTCTGTGTAATATCCATCTTTACATGGCTTATTTTTTATATTACTTTTACTGTCTCTTTAAAGACTCTTTTAAAACTATTTGTTTATTTAACTGTCTATAATCATTTTCTTCTCTCTTCCAAGACTACATACATTTTTACACACATTGTAAACCATTTAAAGTCTTGTTCCATCTGAATCTGCCTTATTGTGTAACTATTGCTTTAAACTGCAGTGGCTAGTACTGAAGCAGAAGCCTTGGCTGCTGGCTCCACCCAACTCAGCTTCCCAACATGGCGGAACTATGGGAGCAGTGGGTCTATGCTTCCATCCAACCATTTGTAGCCCAAAAACCTTTTCTTTCTCTTTCTTTCTTTCTTTCTTTCTTTCTTTCTTTCTTTCTTTCTTTCTTTCTTTCTTTCTTTCTTTCTTTTTCTTTCTCTCCTTCCTTCCTTCCTTCTTTCCTTTCTCTCTCTCTCTCTCTCTCTCTCTCTCTCTCTCTCTCTCTCTCTCTCTCTCTCTCTCTCTCTTTTATTAGCAAAGGCTAAATTTACCATGCAGTGTAATGTGAAACTTGCAGATGCCCCATTGCTGCCATGCTGCAGGTCAAGCCTGTATGCCAGGAACCCGCCATGAAGCGCCTCAAAACCACATGGTGTGGCATCTCGCCACCCACATGACACATGAAGCAGGAACCTGTTTTGGGCTCCATTTAGAATTGCTTATTAAATATTCTCAAGATTCAGGTACAAACTCGAGCCATTGGGTGCCATTTGTAGCTGAAGTTTTCCTGGTCCTGCCTGGCTCCTGCAGCCCTGCAGCCACTTGGACCCAAGTAAACACAGAGAGGCTTATATTAATTAAAACTGCTCGGCCATTAGCGCAGGCTAAATATTGACTAGCTCTTACACTTAAATTAACCCATAATTCTTATTTATGTTCAGCCACGTGGTTTGGTACCTTTTCTCAGTTCTACCTTCACATCTTGCTTCCTCTGTGTCTGCCTGGTGACTCCTGACTCAACCTTCCTGTTCCCAGAATTCTCCTCCCTGCTTATCCCACCTACACTATACTTCCTGCCTGGCTACTGTCAATCAGTATTTAATTTATCAACCAAATCAGAGCAACACACATTCACAACATACAGAAAGACATCCCCAGCAACCCTCCAGTTTTCAAGATGTCCCAATAAAGGGTCTGTCTTCTCTTCTGCTCTGTACATTCATCTTTACAGTAAAACTAGAACTTGTTAATGATCTATTTTTTTCATAGAAACTTGCCTTCATTGCTGCTTCAAGAAACAGATGGCTGAGGTCTCCAGGATGACAATTGACTGGAGGCTCCTCCCCTCATACCTCCTGCTGCATGTGAGCCCAGCAACTCCCAACTCCTCTTCCTCATGTCACCCCATGCCTGAAGGAAGTAGTCAGACTTGAACCGGTGCCCCTATACCCAAAGAGTCTGGAATATTAGGGTGGAAGCTCCACCTCAGCCCCTGGCACCCTGGCATCCCTATACCCAAAGAGTCTGGAATGTTTGGAAGGAGTCTGGTGGAAGATCCATCTTAATTCTCCTCCCCATCTCTTTCCCCAAACCTGCCCCTTCAAAGCCCACCAAACACAGCTCCTCCCCTAGAGCTGCATCCCAGAAAACAGACATGTGGTTCTTCCAGTCTCCCATCCCTGTCTCTTCTATGAGGGGCGGGGATTCATCCAGGAACACTTTACCCATCAAACCTGGGCTTTTCCAATTGTGTCTGATTCAGTTTGCCTTCGGGGTACAAAAACTTATCAGAAAGTTCAATGACTTTCCTAGCAGATGGAGGGCCTGTATCAGGCAAGTCAGGCCCAAGTCAGGGTTACTTTGTTTTCAGATCTTGGCATAAGGGATGATGACCAGGGCAGTGAGAATATGTAACCCTAGGCCCCTGGTTTACCTGCCAGTACTGTAAAATCTAAATGCAAAGGTAATGTTCACCCCATCACCAAAAGTCTTCTGAGAATTTAAGAACTGGATAGGTGGAAACCAGGGAAAACCAGGGCTGCAGATGATTTTCAAGCCAGTATTCACTGAGCTCTGAGATTCTGAAGTTCAGTCCCAATCTTGATTTGAAGGGGAGTGTTTAGATGAAAGAGGGGCCAACAGTCTCACGCGAACTGCAAGTGGGTAGTGTTCACCCTTTGTCTTCCCCAGAGAACCATGTGATCCCTGGGAAGTCACCAATACAAGGTGGAATCAGAATCTTCAGTTGTGTCTACATTTGAGTCAGGGTACCAGAGAGGTGTCCAGGAGTGGCTCAGTGATGGCTGCAGAAAGACAGGGTGCCTGAGGGTGAAGACAGATCCAAAGTCACTCCTTTGTGATTGGGGAACACTTGCCTGGTATAAGGTATAAGGTGTGTTAGTGTGGGAAATAAAGTCCCAAGGCCTCTTACCCACTCAGCTGCTCCTGGCGTGGGCTGCTATGGAACCTTTACCTTCATCCAATCTCCCCACTCTACTGAGCTTTCATTCCCAAAGAGCTCTCATGGTAAGGATTCCATCTATCTCTTTCTGGTGGGCAATGAACCAGCAAGGAGCAGACCACAGAGTCATTAGTGCCATGCCACTTGCCCTTTGGCCTTGGTCTTTAACTTCATTCTTACAATCCATGGAGGATCAACATCATTTGGGTGTTGTTTTCCATATGGGATCTTGGTCATTAATGGATGACACTGAATGGCTATGCCGTATGATTTAAAACCAAGCTGGGAAGGGAGGTATGCTGTGGCCAAGACATAGCTGAAGGTCAATGGTCATGGCATCCCACATTGCTTTACTGGGGTTTGCATCACTGTGGAGCTGTCCTCCTTAAGTCTCACCAGGTGGTTTCCATAGCCCACTGCTCTCAGTGTGGTTTAATTTTCCTGGGGCCCCAGCAATGGGCAAACTGTGGAGTAATCTGCTGGGTGAGGTCAGGAAAGGCATGCATAATAACAAGCCTTATCCATCGGGGAAATTACTCATGGGCAGTTTGCTTCCACTAATGGAGCATCAGCCCTTCCTTGACATGGTCCCTGCCATGTGGGTTATCCTAATCACCACCCAGCACTGGATCTGCCAGATCTTCAAAAGTGCTCGCATCCCATACCCCACAACATTATCTGCCCAGTGACACCAATATATTCCCAGAGTAATAGCCATGTTTTCTTGTCCATCTACAGACCTCCTCTTATCGCAGTGTTCTCTACCGTTCTGTGAGTCAGGACTTGTCCAATTGGTATTGTACTGAGCAGTGTGTGTCAGGAAGCAGAGTGGTACACAGCAGGGACTCACAAATAGGTTCCCAAGAGCCAGCCAAAGCCCAAGGGACAGCCCCACTACCATTGTTAGGAGCCACACAAGTGGACCAAGCTACACATCTGTCACATATATGTAGAGGGAATAGGTCATTTCTATGCAGGCTCTCTGGTTGTTGGTTCAGACTCTGTGAGTTCCAATGACCCAGGTTACTTTTTTCTGCTTTTTGTCATATTCTTGACCCTTCTGACTCCTACAATCCTTTCTCCCTCTCTTCAGCAAGATTCCTTGAACCCAAAAGAAATCTAATGTTTTGCTGTGAATCTCTGCATCTATTTCCATCAGTTACTGAATAAAGGCTCCCTAATGACAATCACCTCTTTCAGTAGAATACCCCTTCATGCACCTCCCAACCCAAACCCTCAAGTTCCCATCCTCACCTGCCCCCAGGAGATATTCCTTTATTTCCTCTTCCCAGGGAGATCCATGCATCTGCCATTGGGCTTCCCTTGTTACCAAACCTTAAATTTGGTTAAGTCTTTCTGCTTTGGGATTGGTCATTTTGGGAGGAGTTATGTTGTCCTGGGTTTTTCAAGTTATTTCAGTTTTTGTCATGGGCCTTGCTTATCTGGATTTAGTTTGTTATTTGAGTGCTTCTGTTTCCTTTGTGTCGGGGAGTGTTTGGATCGATCCTTGGTGTTCCGAGTTTGGCAGTGCTAGGCTCCTCTGTGTTCTGCTTGAGCTCAGGGGTGGAGACACACAGTGCTGGTTTGTAGGTGGGAGAACTTCCTGATGCTGGATGATCTAGGAGTGGTATACCTTCTTACCTCACCAACCAGAATGCAGGAACTGAGATGAGATGTGTGCTGGGGCAGGATTCAGAATGTCCCACATCCTCTGATCTCATGAGCCAGGTTATGTGTATTACAACGGTTGTGTGTGCTGGTCACGATGTGCTAACATGTGTCCTGACCTCATGAGCCATGCTCCACAGAGTGCAGTGGGTACATTCACCAACGTTTGATCCAGAGCAAGAACAAGACATGATGTTGCCACACTTCTGCCGGTCTCCTAAACTGACCTTCCTGCAACCACTGTTGCTGCTTATATGTCCCATGATTAACTATCTCAAGTCTATGATTTCACTCCTGTGTTTATACCCTCTGATTGGTGCTTAACATACTAAAAATACACTGATTCCTCCCCTCTCTCTGTATATATCATGAGGCACTATTTGTTGTGTCTACCCCCATTCAGCAGTATTTCTCCAATCTGTCTGCTTGGGATGTGTTCTATGATTAACTTCATTAAAATAACCTGACCTCATGGAATTGTGTTGTGCTGGTCCATGATTTGTTGTCTCCCTAAGATCTAGTCAACCTTAAACTTGCATTTGTTCATACAGGTTTATATTACATTCTTAAAGCCAGCAGTCAGTAGGTGAAGTCTGGAGGATTACAAATTGAGGCCAGTCCTGTGATACTGTCCTAGTATACTTTGTATTGTTGACAGACAGGTCCTGACATAACTCAATGTGATTGAAAGAGTTTATTAGGCCCCCATGTCCTGTTCAATGTCCATCATTAGGGAAGTTTTCTAGGAACTCTAGCAGATTCAGAGGACAGCTCTTTCCTGGCTTGCTCTTCACGGCTCCTTCACTTTACTTTCTTACACAATTCAGGAACAACACACAGGGGTGGAGGCACCCTCAGTGAACCTGGATCTCCCATTTTAGGCATTAATAAAGAAATGGGTCCTGTAAACTGCATGCAACTGCAAAATCACAGGCCTAGTTGCAGACACTCAGCAAATAATCCTCTTTGTTTTTAAGGCATTTTTCTGTGTAAATGGATGGATGTGGAAAAGATATTGAGTGAGAGAACCCAGATCCAGAAAGACAAATGCCAGAGGTCATCTCCATCAGCTGTTTCTGGCTCCCAAACTTCTGAAGTGAGTGTAAAACATAGAGGGGGGCGGATACCAAAAGTACCTGACATCTAGCTTTTTATGTCTAGCTCTGGATATATATATATATATTCCTCTTCCACAGCTAGATATCATGTCCTCTTAGAGGTTCTTCTGAGATCTTCCTAGGGAGATTGTACCTAGAAGGAGTTAGGAAACTAGCCGTGTGTGTATGTGGGACTTTCCTGTGGGGAGGAAATGTGTAGAACAGATACATAGTTGTGTGCATGTGTGTATGATAGAGACAGACAGAGAGACAGAGACAGAGACAGAGATAGAGTCTTTGATTATAAGGCAGGGGGTAATCAGAATGACCTAACTCCATCTCTTTGTGTACCTGTAACATTGGCTATAGAGATTAGGGTACCTAGCATGATGTGACACCTGGCCAGTATATTTGAAGCTTTGCTTTTGGGGAGATGATACTGAGGAGGACATGATACCCTAGTCATAAGTGGGTCTTTTCAATATAGGGTGACATTCTAGCAGGTTCTGAAATTTGTGTCAGTTTGGCTAGGCTGTAAGGGAGGGTTTATCCAGCAGGAACTGATAGTGAGCCATATATGTGAATAAAAATCTTTGGCTGTAGGGTAGGTGTGTCAAGACCTAGTAGGCATTACTTCACCAAACTAATGCACAACCCTACACACACACACACACACACACACACACACACACACACACACACACACACACACACAGTCAAGTCCTGACGGACTTCTTTCTATTTTAAGCCCTAGCTCTCCTCACAGGGCTAGGTGTCAAGGGTAGCATTGTAGTCTCACCCTTACAGCCAAAGCCATAAACATACATGACAACTTGTCAGGTCCTGAAAGGAAGACCCCAGTTCTACAACAATGCCACACACCCAGAGGTAGGTGCCAAGTCCTAGCCTTCCCCTAAGTCCATAGCTCCATTCATGGGGCTAGGGGAAAAACTCCTGAGACTCACAACCTGGGGAGGGTTCCTACAGGCCTGCATGCATGATTGTATATGTGCATGTGTGCATGCTTGTGTTGGTGTGTTTGTATGTTTGTGTTAACCTGTTGTTTTACTGTGGGGAGAAAGGTACCTAGCAGATCCTAAAACCTAACCATGTTTGTATGTGGAACTTTGGTTGTAAGGCTAGAGACAAATACCTGAGCATGACACCTTATATGAATATGAGAGCTGTGCCTGGGATGTTTGCCCATGTCTGGGGTTCCTAGCGGGATTTGACGCTTGACCCTGTGCATGGGACTTTACTGTATGGCAGTGGATCTCTAGGAGTCATGATACCTAGCTGTGTAAGAGGAATATTGACTGTAGGGAAGGGTGGACCTAACAGAAGCTGACACCTGGCCCTGTTTAGATGCTTTGGCTCTAAGGAAGCTGTAAATCCAACAGATCCTGCCATGTAACTGCACTAGTGTGTGTGTGTGTGTGTGTGTGTGTGTGTGTGTGTGTGTGTGTGTGTGTGTGTGTGTGTTTGTGTGTGTGTTTGTGTGTGTGTGTATTGTGTGTTGATGAGGGGGTGGCTTTGCCTATAATGGAGACAATAACCCTGAAGGACCAGTCAAATCGCATGTATTGGGAGTCTTTGGCTCTAGGCATGTGTATACCTAACAGTACAGGGGCTTAGATGTACATATATACATGTGTGTGTATGTGACAGAGGGAGGGGATGGAGGGGGAGAGAGTGGAGAGAGAGAGAGAGAGAGAGAGAGAGAGAGAGATTGGCTGTAGGTAATGGACACCTAGCAGCAGAAGCACCTTGTTGGCTGTGTGTACATAGGGCTTTGGCTCTATGTGGGACACCTCACAGGACCTAACACCTAGAGATGTGTGTTTGTTTGTTGTATGGGTGATACCTCTACCTCACAGGACTTAACACCTAGAAGTGTATGTGGGGCTTTCCTTGTATGGTGGTTGTCTTCTAGGACCTGATAGCTAGCTGAGAGTGCATTGAATTCGTGAAGGCATTTGTAGGAGCATGTGTGCCTGAATGTGTTCCTGAGTGTGTGAGTGTGTACTTAGCATTTGAATTATAGGGGAGCAGTGCATACTGGTAAACTAGCTGTGTAAGAATATTGCACTGTGAATACAGAAAAAGAGGTATGTATCAGGACCTGACACCTAGCCCTGAGTAGACAGCTTTGTCTGTTATGGAGTGGGAACAGCAGGACCTGACCTCGGACTCTGTGTCTCTCTGTCTGTCTCTGTCTATCTCTGTCTCTCCCTGTCTTTGTCTCTGTCTCTCTGTCTCTCTGTCTCTCTGTGTATGTGTTTGGCTGCAGGGGATGGACACCCAGAAGGGCAGCACTTTGATGGTTGTGTAAATAGGGCTTTGTCTGAATGGGGGAGACCTTGTTGACATGACAGCTAGATGAGACTGCATGAGCACGTGCATGGGATCATACAAGCATGTGTGCCTGAGTGTGTTTGTGAATGTGTGACTGTGTACCTGGCATTTGACTATAGGGTAGGGGTACCAGTACTAGAAAACTAGCTGTGTAACTGTATGGTCCTTTGGATGTAGGGGAAGAGGTGCCCAGCAGGATGTGACACCTAGCTCTGGGTGTGTGGCACTGCTGTAGCTGAGGGGATTCCTATCAGGAATGTGACCTAACCATGTGTGTCTATGCGGTTGTAAGGGAAGAGATAAACACTAGACCCTGACACTTGTGTTATACTATGTGGGCAGCTGTTTGTGGCTTCTGCGGCTGTAGGTGAGGGCATCCTTAGAAAGACCAGACACCCAGCCCTGTTCAGGGGCTTTAGCCATCGTGTTGTTGATCTCTTGGAGGACAGACTTCCCAACTGTATGAGAGGAGCATTTTTTTTTAGTGGACAGTTGATCTAGCAGGACCTCACACCTAGGCATGTGTGTTTGGCACCTGCTGTAGAAGACATTTTTCACAGTAGCACCTGACACCTAGCAATGTGCAGGTGGTTTTAATTTAAGTGTGGGGACACCTTACAGACGATGATACCTAGTGTTGTTGGCAAAGAGAAAACTTGGCTTCTTGGTACAGTAAAAATAAAGTCAAATTCCTCCCCCAGGCCTGTATTCATCAAGTCTCACATTTCTTGTTTTCTACCCTTATTCTCCAAAATCTCTCGTCTATAACTTGAAGACACTTTCTCTGATCAACTTCACTAATAATATACTGACCCTGGGCTTCTATTTTCCTAGTCACTGACTCGTTTTCTCTAAGACAGCTATCTCCATGACAATGCAGCATTGTCACATTGACCATTGCCACAAGTTCAGCACAAGTGCACACACACACACACACACACACACATATTACACACACACACACACACACACACACACACACACACACACACACACACACTTTTCCCTATAACATCTCTATCTTTAGCACTGCTCCACATATATTACTATTGAACAGGCATGGCAGGAATCTCCCCTGGTATCCTACATAGACTGCTAGGTGTCATGTCCTAATGGATCTAGACAGCTCCCAACTGCTGCCACTCAACATACACTGTTGTGTTCCTAAGACACACAGCAGAGCATCTCCCTCTTCTCCCACAGAGACTCATCCCACTATCAGGGGCCGCCCACACAACAGGCCTTACTAGCTACTGCCCCCCAGGCCTGCTTCCAAACCTACCCATGTACCACTGCCCTGCTGGACACTCCTACCCCTGCCACTATAGCCTGAAACACACTACTTGGTTTCACGCTTTGCTGGACACCTACCTGAGGCCTGGATGCACTACTGTGTATCATATCCTCAGGACTCCCCAGTCCTAACCCAGACATTGTGCATGATAACAGGCCTCATCTAATAAGTTTCTCTTCCTACACCCATACTGCTGCCGCAAAAGCACTGCTAATTTTCAGCCGTGCTTAGACCCATGCCCCTGTCTGGTAGTGTATGTTGTCAACAGAATGGTGCTATTTTGGGTAAGGCTTGAAGCCAATTATTGTATATGCATACAACATACTTTAATATACATGACTGAAATCTGCACAGAGTGTTAGTAAGAGAACAATGGCAAGAAACTTGATATGTCAGTGATGGAGGTGTTAGCAGAGCCTTTAAAATTGTAGTGTTCACTGGGCCAGTTGTGTATATCGATGGTAAGGGTGTGTGTCAACATTGTTGGATACCTAGCATGTCATGCGTGATGGAGCCTGGTGTTCAAGTGAACCTGACACACAGCACTTTATATGCACTGTGGTTTGGACAGGAGTTAATGTCCAGCATGACCCAGTAACCAGCAGTAGAACCTGAGACCCAGCACATGGTATAGCAGAGGAAGGAGTCCAGTAGAAGCTGATGCCTAGCAGTGTAGGTGTGTCTTAAGCAGAAGGAGGGTGTCCAGATGTGCAAATTTCTAAGTATTGTGGAAGACCTGACATGGGGAGAAGTTCCCAGAATGGTCTGATGGCTGTCGATTAATGTGGGGAATGAAGTCAAACTGGACCTGGTACCTAGAGTGGATGTGTGGTCATAGGGGTGGTGATGTGTCCAGTATGTTTGATGCTAACTGTATGTCAGAGAGGAGCAGTGGAAGAACGGGGTGTCAAGCTCTGCACAATCCCTACGGAGTATGTGTCAGATTATGGCTGAGCTGATGTCCATCAAGGTCTGATCATTCATGTTGAAGTAGGTTGGCAGTGTGCGATGTGATGTCCGAGTGTGCTTGACACTTCAGAGTGTGTGTGTGGCATTGAGGGAGCCAGCAGAGCCTGACACCTAGCAGTGCACGTGGGGCAGCTGCAGGGCGATGTGTGCATTCCAGGGCCGTTAGCTAGCCTTGTAGGAGTTGCCATAGAGTTTCAAATGCCCAGCAGGTCTGAAATCCAACAGGGATATATGGGTTGATGAAATGTGATATCCTTTGGGCCCTGATACTAACACTGTAGATTGTGGTGGTGGTGGTGTGATATTCAGGAGGGCCTGAACCCTAGCAGTGTATGTGGAATTTCAGTGATATTAGGGTGTCAACTGGGGACCAATACTAGCAGAGTATTTGCATACAGTGGCAAGAGAGTGTCCTGTATGACCTGATAAGTAGCTGTTAATAAAGGATTATGTGGGTTACATTCTGGATCCAGACCTAGGAATACATGGGAGGTATGCGAGAGGGTTTATTTAACAATGTCTGATAGCTAGCAGTCAATGTGTAGTTTGGTGAGAAGTCACACATGGTCCAGTACTTAGAAGTACATTAGAAGTTCTCTCTCTGTGTGTGTGTGTGTGTGTGTGTGTGTGTGTGTGTGTGTGTGTGTGTGCGTGTGTGATGTAGAGGTTGTTTATCATGGTCTGACAGCTGGTAGTACCAGTGAGGTGGCATGGCTGTAGTGTCCCATGCTGCATTATACCTAGTGTTGTACATCAGTGCAGGAAGATTCCAGGAGTCTTTGAGCCATACAGTAACTGTGTGTCCTTGTCTGGAGGTCAAGTGTCCAACAGGGCCTGATACCTTTCCCCATGTCTTAGTACACTGTGGTTGGAGGCATGTCTAGCATGGTCTAGAATCTAGCACTGTGTGTGGGACAGCATAAGGGGAGTTGAATATCTAGTCCTAATACCTAGAGAACTCTGTGGTGAGTGTGGGTGAGGGGCGTCCTTCATGTCCTTACACTGACCCTGTATGTAAGTTGTTAACCAGGGGAGGGGCATGGGTAGCACATGTGAGTATCTAGGGGTCAGACCTGCTGCTTTCCCCAGCTGACTGGACCATCCACACAGTGCTGTTAACAGATCAGCTGGAGAGCTCATCTCCATCCCAACAATGGGATAGGTTTCAGCCCTCCTCACACCACACAGCACACACGACACCTCCACCTCCTCACAGCCACACAACATTCACTGTCAGGGATTTGTTGTCTGCCAGGGTGTGTCAGGGGCCAGGCTCTCTCTAGACGTCCTGGGGGAGTGTCTGCTCCAGCCATGCTCCAGCCTCTGTATTTCATGTCTGGGGGCCGCAGGCATCCTGAGTCCACAGTTCATCTTCTCCGTGTTATTTCTGATCCTCCTTTCTATAAGGCAGGAAATCATGTAGTCCTCTTCTATAACTTTATGTGAGCATTACAGTGTTTGTATTTGAGGTCAATTGAAATGGTGACTGTGTTCAGTTTTTCAATTGGTTCCTTATTGCTTGTTTTTTTAAATCTTCTTCTGCAGTCATTTGTGGACAAGCCATTCTCTCTGCCTTGATTTCCATAGGTGACTGTGAAAAAAAATCAGTTAGGCCTGTTTCTGAGCTTTTGTTCTGTTCCATATACCCAGTCTCCATTACTTCCCTGTAGCCCTTTATGGATCTCTGAGGCTTTGTGGGAAGTCCTGGAAGAAGAAGATCAGGGTCTGGAGGAATCTTTCCTGTCCTCTGCCATGTCTTCTAGGTTTAGGACCCATTGGTTGTTACATCTTGTGTTTGAGCATCAGACTGGATTTTGCTGAGTCTATAGATGAAGTGCAAACATCTGTCACCTTTAGAAAAGCAACTGGTAGAACCTGAGAGCTCATATTGTTTGGATTTCTCTCCTCCAGTAGTCAAAGTATTCTGAATGCCGATTTATAGAAATTATGTTGGAATTCTAATTAAATACTTCAGTATTTGTTTGTAAATTGTCTCTGCCTAATACCAGTGAGAAATGGGCCAAATGTATGACCTCAAGTTCTGCCTCTTCATGTTAGTGGAGGCCTGGGACAGGTGGTCCATGGGTACTGCCGTTCTCAGGAGATCCACTCTAGAGTTCAGAAAGAGAAGCACATTTAATTCCCAATGCTCTTCTGAGATATTTCTTTACCTGATCAGGAAGGTTTTATTTGTTATCTGTGAAGACAGAGAGGCATAGGTGACTTTCTGAACGGTCAAAATGCAAAGGGGTCTAAGTTGGGCAGGATTCAACAGTAAGTACCCACTGGGAGGCTTCCACAGGGGGATGCTCCTATAGATTCCCCAGATCTTGTTAGTAATTTGGAGTGGTTGTCTGTAGTTGGATGGTGGAAGAGAAACCATGTCATTGTTCTCCACAGCATGTCCTCCCGTTGCTGTGTGTAGCCTCTGAGTTCCTCTGGAGCTCAGACAGTGCATACTAGTCTGCTAGGAAGGGGAGGGGAGAGGCGCTCTTTTCCCTCCATGTCACTAATGCTCAGTGTGCACATACTCAGGTCAGGAGTTCTTGGGGTCCACAATTCAGGATATGGCCAGGCACTTAGAAGTAAAAGCTTGTGTTAGACCATTGGTGAGGCTGGCAGAAAGATTCATTCACCACCCTAGACCTGTGGCCTTTCAGATAATACCTGGTTTATTTTTGGTGGAATTCAGGACCTAATGAGGCAGGAATAATGTCCCTTTTCTTCCCATGTGACTTCCTGAGGGAGAACTCAGTGCAGTCTCCTTGAGAAGTCCTGATTTCAGGGATTGGTTTGTCCTAGCTGCTCTGCTACTGTCCCATAAACAAGCTCTAGGATCAAGAAGGAAAAGCAGTTTCACCAACATGTCTATTTCTAGGCACTGTGTTTCCTGCACCCAGTTCACTGAACACTTGCCTAGATGAGACAGGATGCACATATGGTGAAGATGAGCTTTGTCTCAGAACATATCCAACAGAACCTGCAGATCTGAGGAGAAAAGGATGGTCAATGAGAGTTCTGGAGTTGAACTCTGAGACTACAAGAGACCCAGGCTGTTACCACACTAGTCTATGTCAATGATCTGGGAGGAATTTAAACAGTCCCAACCAGTCAGGTTCTGTCCAAAATAGCAAGCTACCCAGCATCACTTGGACTCCCTTTATTCCACTGGGAAATGAGTATTACTGAGCCACTTTGGGGTAGTGTGTGTAAAGATCTTGGTACCAATAGCATGTATTGTCTGCACCTGTTCCTGCTGCCTCCAGGAGGCAGGCAGTGGTGGAAGGAGTGTGTTGAGTGTGTAAGCCTGATCATAATCTGATATCTCTCACGTAACAATCTAAAGGCCATCACATGCTCCCTGCAGTGGCCAGTGATATAAGAAGTTCACATTAAACTCACCTGGCCTCTTAGGCATCAACTCTGGTTCCTAAGGGTCACATTCTTAGAGACCATCATTACCAGGGCTTGGAGTCCTGGTCCACATGTGCTGTCTCCCGAGAGATTCCATGGCTGGCCACATTACCCAAGACTCCCTTCCACAGGCCATGGTTTTAGTTAAGTGCATCAGGGTGAGACATTCCTTAATGGTCACTCACTGATCAACAAACAAGCTATGGGCCGAGGAGCAAGCAGGCCATTGTCTCTTGGCTGGTTTCCCTTGTTAGGTTGTGTCAGTCCCCATTCCCCAGTCTCTGGAACCCAACACAGACTAAGTCACTGGCCAGTGACAGAATGGATGTCACAACATACAGGTGTGAGAAGATGTTCACCATCTTTGATTCAAACTGTTTCATCTCAATGGTGTTAGGATCAGAGGGAAGAGATGTGCCACCTACACCAAGTCATCTCAATATCCCTCTGTAGCCATGCCTCAGCTATTTATATCTATCTATCTATCTATCTATCTATCTATCTATCTATCTATCTATCTATCTATCTCTTGTCCTCTGTAATACAAGCTAAGTGACCACCTACTCTTGGAATTAAGGGGGACCTGCCTGGTCAGACTTATTCTTCCTAACCTCTAATCCAGAGTCAAATTTAGACAAGAAACCAAAAACTAAGCATCTGCTACAGGCTATTATATAGTGGTCTCAATGATGCTTTCGGCCATGTGTTGCCCAGAGATGAGCCTTGACAATCATCCCATTCAGAGTGGCCATCCTTCACTGCATGGAGAGGCTGTCTGCCTGTCAGGCGCACCTGACAACACTTTAGACAATTATCCCAGCAGGACAAGCAAGCAGTCAGCCTAGCTGAAAGCCCTAGCTCTATGGTCAACAAGACTGTCTAGGCCTGACCACTGTACCCAGTGGGACCTGGGTACAAAGTAGTTTTAAGAGTGCTGACCCCACCTCTGACCACTGTGCCCTACTAGGTAAGGCCTACTCACTTCCAAAGTGGAGCAATGTCCCAGCATTCCATCTGAAGTGGTACCCATTTTCCTCCAGCTTGCTGTCACTTTCCTGTTAGGAGACAAATATGGTTCTGATGAAACTCCCTACAGTGAGGCCCCTTCACAAGCATGTAAACTAGGCCAGCATGCAGTGGGACTGTGTCTTTTCTGATGGGCAGGACACAGGGATAAATGAAGGCTGCAAATACAACAGCAGGGAAGAGGGAGAGGAAGGAGAGGGAGGAGAGGGAGGAGAGGAAGGAGAGGAAGGAGGGAAAGGAGAGGAAGGAGAGGAAGGAGCTCCCTTTCCCTCATGTGGGGAAACATTTCACTAGGACCACAGACCTGAAGGGTGCACAGATTAATGAGTACTGCAGGTTATTCCCCTGCAGACTGGTCCACAGGGTCTGCACAGTCATGGGTAGCTTGTACCTGGTATTGGCTCATGGCCCCCTCAGACAAGGATGCTGTGAAACACCAATCCTAAATCCTTGATAACTAAGGTTTCCTGGAGGGAAACCTGTGGTAGTTGGTTTACCTCCTCCTGTGCTGGACAGAGACCCTTCATGCTGGGGAAGTGGGCACACTGCCATCTGGACTTCCTGCAGAGCTCCGACTTCTGCTGTCTCAGGCCACACCTCAAATTGCCATCGTGTGTCTCCTGATGTAGAGAGCTCATCCCTTTAAAGAGGAAGGACATGTGAAAGGGACTCTAGGGGAACTTGAAATATGCAGCACTTAAGCTAGACCTACTATGCATCCCTCTCCCCATGGCTCCTCTCCTCTCTCTTCCTTTCTCCCCAAATCCCTCCCTTAGCCAATTCTTTCCTGCTGCCTCTGCAATCTCTGGTTCTCATCTTCTGCTCTCCATCTCCAGATCAACTTTGTCACTTTATTTAGAAGTGGGTTTGTACTGTGGCACTGATGATTTTGAAGTCAGAGTTTTAAATTTGCATGCCCTTACAGTGAAGCAAGATAATGTGCCAATTACAGAGGACAGATGACAGTACCAAACACAAAATTAGTGTAGTAGAAACCCGAGGCCTGGAACTGACCAGTGACTCTGCAATGAACACTGACAAGTGAAAATATGTGGACAGAGAGGTCTACAGTGTGACTCACTCTGTCACACTCGGTCACTGCAGCTTCCACAAGGAAACCTTTAAGTCTCCCCTTTTTAAAATGTATCTTACTTTCCCTTTTTATTCTCTTAAATTTTGTTTTGTTTGGGCAGGTGTAAGTTGGAGGGCAGATGTGAAGTGATGGGGACATGAATGTAATCAGGATACCTGATGTAAAAGACACATAGAATGAATATATAAATGAATAAATAACTCAGTAGAGAGATAAGTAAATAAATAGATGAAATAAATACATGAAGAGCATACAGGGTAAAAAGCACATTCTCACCCTCATGAGTGAATGAAATTTGGACATTTTTCAGAAAACAGATACAACTGAGGATGACTGTGTTATGTGTGACAAGCTTGTCCCAAAAGACAAGGATCACTGTTTTCTCTCATACGCAAAATGTGCAGGTCATAGGGGTCAGAACATGAACAACAGAACACTCAGGACATGGAATAGGACAATGGTCTTCCTGGGACTGTTGACAGTGTTCTTGGGAGGGGCTGATCCCCTCTACCATCACACACTGTCTAGAGTGGGGTGCACAGAGTCCTAGTTGGTTCAGAATCCAGAAACCTGCAGCCCTGGGTTCTCCATTAGCCAGTGAGTATGAACAAAGTTCAGTGGCCTAAATCCAACCCAAAGTGGTTTTGACAAGTAACAAAAACACTGTGGGACCCATGAGCAAGAGTAGACATAGAAGTCAGCAGACAAGCATACAGTACCTGGATGTCGGATGAGTAGAACTGGAAGCTGCTATCTAGATTCTGTGGCTTCATGCAATGCCTCTGCCACTGGTGTCCTTTAGTGAGAGCCCTGCTTTCAACATCCCAAGACAGGCACCAGCTGTCTCAGTGACCCACCTTGAGTCCTCAGCTGTGATCTCAAGGCTCAAATGGAAAGAACTCAATCAATCAGACCAGGTAGCCAATCTGGACTCTCCTGATTGGTCAGGTTGAAGTCATGGGATGTGTGCCTGGTGGGGATCCTGGGAAAGGGTTAGAGAGCAGCCTTTGCATGCTCTGTGCCTTGTTCCCAAGGATGTGTCAGCTAGTGCATACCTCCTCCAGCCCACTGACCAGGGTCCCCAGAAGAATTCATGACAGCAGTTCTCACCTCCAGGTATCTGTTCACTGGTGGACATAGACTTCTATTCTGAAGGGTCGATTCGGACTTTGCTGCTGTTTGTAGTCCATCCTGGATGACAGAACCTTCAGTTCAATCCCTGACCCTGTCAGGATGAAAGAAGCACAGAACTTGTCTCCTTTCCCTCAAATGTCTGATGAATTTACCATTGGTGCTATACATACAGTACTTGAAGCCAGGCATGGCAGTCCACATCTGTAATCACAGCACCCAGGAGGCAGAGAAAGGGGTCACTCTCTGTGAGGTTGAGAGCTGCATGTTCTACACAGAGAGTGTTGAGATAGTAAGGGCCATACAGTGAGATCCAGTCTCAAAAAAAAAAAAATAAAAATAAGATGAGGATTCAGGAAATTTTCCTATCTCATTTCTAGAATTCAACAGAATCTGCCTTCATTGATATGCAGCAGATACACAGTCTGACACCGGGTGATACCCACAAACTGAAAATTCCTCTCTCTTCCTGAACAAACTGACTGATCTTGTTCTCTGCACTTGGGACTCACCAGATGGTCAGGGTTCTAGAAGTCAGTGACAGCACAAGCTGACTGTCATCCACTGGGAAGATCTGGCCAAAGACTTTAACATGCATCGGTATTTGTTCACAGGCCAGGATCAGATGGTCAGAACGGATCTGGAGGCCAACTACAACAGAGAAGACGGTTCCTCCCTTGTCACACCTCTGCAGTCTCTCAGTCTCCCATTGCTCTTCAGTTGAGCAAGTCAATGATAGCTTTCCCTCTGTGTCAGGGATGCTGGCACATGCCACCTCATGGGATCCTTTTCAGCACATCAAGACCAGGCTTCAGAGACTTGTCTTCTACCACACACAGATACTTACTGTACTCAAACTTACCTGCAGGCCCATGATTCACACAGATTAGTACCCTGGATTCCCTGTTGAGTTCATTTTCCCTTGTAAATCAGTGAGATGCTCCCTACCTGGAAGGTGTCCTGTAAACAAGTGAGACACTACAACTCAACCAGTGCTTCACACTGCACCAGGGGCTGTTGCTGTGGGATGGTCTGTATGGCAAATGTGTTGCTGATTGGTCAATAAATAAAACACTGATTGGCCATTGGCTAGGCAGGAAGTATAGGTGGGACAAGGAGGAGAATAAAGCTGGGAAGTGGAAGGCTGAGTCAGAGAGACACTGCCAGCCGCCATGATGACAAACAGCATGTGAAGATGCCGGTAAGCCACGAGCCATGTGGCAAGGTATAGATTAATAGAAATGGATTAATTTAAGCTATAAGAACAGTTAGCAAGAAGCCTGCCACGGCCACACAGTTTGTAAGCAATATAAGTCTCTGTGTTTACTTGGTTGGGTCTGAGTGGCTGTGGGACTGGCAGGTGAGAGAGATTTGTCCTGGCTGTGGGCCAGGTAGGAAAACTCTAGATACAGGCTGTCATCAAGAGATCCATGATGATCAAGGTTTCCTTGTAAGTCTGACCCCAATGGTGGGCGTTGGTCATAGAGAAGTCCAGTGTTCTGGCCTTGTAAAGACAATACCCAGGATCAGGCCTGGCAAGGCCTACTTACCTTCCCACATTGGAGCAGAACAATGTTAATGTAAGGTCAAATGTCAGTTATAAATCCCTCCATGAGATGGAAAAAATGATGTAAGATTCTTGGATCAGGAGGTGGGAGACAGCAAGTGAATCCTGGATGAAGGAGGCTATGGAGACAAAGACATAGATGTCATCAGATCTGCCAAAGGACATGTCAGACAGGAGCAGGAGAGGACTCCACTGCAGGATGGAGCCACCCTTCTCTTCTGCCAGACCCTTCTTCAGTAGCCCAGAATGGAAGTCCCTTTCCAAAGCAGCCTCATACTTCACTACATTGACGTATGCCAGGAACCATCAGAACAGGTTCCATTCCTCCTCATGGCTGGCAATACACCCAAGGTCACACTCTGCTCTGTTTGAGACATTTGTTCCTGGTCTCACTTTTTCAGACCCTTAACCCAGCAAAACCTCCTTTTCTCCACTCATTGCAGGTAAGCTCTTCTGGACAGACTCTACCCTCTCTCCAGGTCCTCTCATTTCCTCTTCATCCTCTCCACCTCCTTTCCCCTGTTTCACCCCTTATCTCCATCCCTCTGTCTCCCACTGGATTTACAGTTCCTGCAGTTCTTCTAAAAGACTGTCAGAAAGCAGGTTGGAGGTGATGAAGTGATCAAAGAAGAGGGAAGCCTGAGACCTGTGTGCAAGTCTGTCCTGTTGACAGAGGCAGCCCTTGTAGATGCCGGGGAACCCTGGTTCTACAGGAACCATGAGGGATGTAGACATTCATTAGGTCGATGCTACACGTGACTACTTAGTGATGTTCAACAACAGTGCAGGGGCAGCAGTGAGGTGAAGGATGGGGAAGATGGCAGCTGAGACCCTACACCTGGAGGATGGATACTGGAACCTGTAGCCCTAACGTGTCATCACACAGGACACAGAGTTCCAGCCTGGATCCTTCCTGCTGCACCACACCACACCAAGACTGTAGTTCAAGTAGACCATTTCACTTTCCCAAATAAAACCCGAAAGAATAAAGAAAGTGCCTCTCTTAGTGACTTTAACAGACAGGACTTACTCAGCACTGAGGAGGACGTGACTACACAGACCAATAGTGCTGCACTCTTTCTCCTGCTACACCCCAGATCTGTAGGAAGAACAGGATGTTATTTACAAGACAGCATCCTACCTGTGTGCCTTGACACATGATAGGAACCATCGGAGCAGGCCCTCTCCTCCTCATTGCTGGCTGTCCCTAGCTCCCTCCCACTCTGCACTTCAGGGCAGGTTCGTTCCTGCTGTAGACTGTGCAGGGCCCCTGTGGCAGCTCAGCACACACATCTCTTTCATGCTACTTTGTTGACAGGAAGTTCCTCAGGACAGACTCTACTCCTTATTCTACACCACCTCTCATGTCCCCTATTCCTGTCTCAAAACTGTTCCCCAATTAGTCCTCCTTATCTCCTTTCACCCGCCTCCATTCTCCAGAGGACTTACACAGGTCTTGCTGTTTTGTCCATAAGGCAGTCACAGAGTAAGTTGGAGGGTTAAAGTGACCAAGATGATGAGCAGCCTAGATTGGTATAAAAATCCTTCCTGGTGGTAGAGGCTGCTGTTTTCCATGCAGTGTGAGTGGTCCTACAAGCACAACCAAAGCTAGGAAGGTAGAGAGGGTCATGGGGTCCAAGTGACTTATGACCCCCAGTTGTTCCACAACAGTTCTGAGGCTGGATTAAGCTGAAAGAGATGCAAAGTGGCAGCTCAGACCCAATAGCTGGAGGATGAATGGAGGCAGGAGCCTGTTGCCCTGGGTTGGAGGGAGCTGGCACACTGGAGATGAGTTCTGGCTCACTTCTGTGGCAGTCACTCCTCACCAGGTCTGGAATTCTATTGGGCCATTTCAGTTTCCACACTTCAAAGAAGAAAGAAACATGAAAGCACCTCTATTAGTGACTTTGGCAGATGAAAGTTCTGTGCCATATTTCTCCTCCTGATTCCTCCATTCTGAACCTTTAACCCCTTTAGACAAACTCTCCTCCCTTCCTTCCACCCTGTGGTCCCCATGCTAGGCTATCTGCTTTTACCTCAACCTTCCAGGACTTTACATGAACAGGAAGCTGTGAATTTGCCATCTAATGTACTACATAGCAAATTCTGTGCCCTCTGAGTGGGTATAACTTTTCATTTCAAAAGGATATTGAAATAGCATATTGAAAAGACAACATAGGAATTCATCTGTGTGGCCCAACCAACTGTTCTCCATGTAGGTCTCCACTGTCCTCTCTTTCCTTGCAGCCCCTGATGCAAGGGTTCAGGGCTCACCTTCGGGTGGGCAGGCAGCACCACAGTGCTCTCAGTGCATAGAGAATTTGCTTCCTCACCAGTTCCCAGACCCTGAATGGCCTGGATCCAGATGTTGTGGGTGCCACCTGGGGCTGGTCACTGGGAATGTCTGGCTCCTGGGATGAATCTTCTTCACAGAAGCCCAGGTTGAGAAATACTGTGGGTGTTGCATCCAAGACTGATTCAGGGGAGGAGAGATTGCCAGGTAGGGGGTCAACAGAATTCCTGTTGACTGCAATGTCCTCTGCAGGAGTGTTGATGACGTCAGCCACAAGAGCATCTCTTTCTGGGACTGTGTTGTCTGAACCGGGCATCGCCTCCAGGAAGGAGAGTCTATGAGGCATGGTGTAGCTTCTGCATCTTTTGCCTCTTTCTTCCACACCCTCCTCCTTAAAGTGATCCTTCCCAGCATGTGTACTGGTTGTAAATGCTGGATCACTGGCTCTCTTCAAGGGGAGAGGGAGGCGAACAGGATCTGCTGGGCTGCTAGTTAGCCAGGGCACCTGATCTTGAAGATGGCTGTCCCCACAACTCAGCTGATATTTGAGAATGTTGCACGTAGCCATTACACGATTATCTTCTCGCCTGTGAGTTAGGGATGACACAATCTCCTCACAGGTATAGCCGATGGTGCACATAGTCTCCACGACCCTGGGCAGGATTTCTTTGGTGGCAGGCAGTACATGTTGTTGAATGGGGCCCAGCCATGGTCGTTCCACAAGCTGAGAGATTGTGAATCGGAACCAGGTGGGGACCATGAGTAGTCGGGCAATGATGATGTGACAGGGTTTGGACAGATGGTAGGGAATGGGACACATTGTGGTGGTGATGAGTCTGTGCATACCATCAAGGGTTTCTTCCATGTATGGAAAGTGCCCTGTGATCAAGACATATAGAACGATACCCAAGCTCCACATATCACCTGCCAGTCCATCATAGGGCTTTCTTGCCAAGATCTCTGGGGCCCAATAGAGCAAGGAGCCACAGATCTCCTGCAACATCTGCCCCTCTGTGATTTCAATCGCCATCCCAAAGTCACAAAGCTTTGCATTTCCTGCTGCATCGACTAGGATGTTTTCCAATTTAATATCACGGTGTGCGATGTGTCTCTGGTGGAGGAAGTGAACCGCTGACACCACCTGCCGGAAAATCCCTCTAGCCTCCTCCTCCTTTAGACAGCCCCGTGCCCTGAGGCAGCTCTCCAGATCTTCTCCTGCCACATACTCCATAATCACGTAAGTGGTTGACAGTGTGTCGATCATGTCAAAAAATCGAACGATGTTCCTGTGTTCCAGTGACTGAAGGATGTTCACTTCAGTACTGATGTCAGCCACACTGTTGGTGTTTTTCTCAAGGACCTTGACAGCCACTCGTGTATGTGTGGGAAGGTGGCAGGCCAGCTTCACCTCCCCGAATGAACCACACCCTAGAGATGTTAACATCCTGAAATCCTTTTCAAGAATGTCCTCTTCCATGTGGCTGCCCATGGTGTTGTGCTCAATTTCAACCACTTTATCTTGTGGGAAATTTCAGACCCACACAATGCTAAAAGAAAAAGATTAATGCAGTTTTAGGAGGGAAGGCTATAGCTTGGAATTCTCTGTCATGAAATCTGAAATATCCCAAACAATCTTATGATGCTCTTCAAGGATATAAAAATACTAGAAGAACCTAAACCCAAGGCAGTGAATGAGGAATCATAGGAAAGATCAGAGTTGGTATAAGTAAAGGTGGCATGCAAAGGAAAATCCTGAGATCCCTGAAAGAATGAGCTGCTTCTGTTCAAGGATGTGCCACAAGGCAAAACCCTCAAAAGCTGATCAAGAGAGATCAGATACAAATTACACTATAGAAAAGTTGATGTTGTAACTGATACATCTACAGTCCAGAGGGCCTTTAGGATGTTATAATTTTTATACTCCAGAAAATTATAAAATATGAAAGGAATTCCTAGACATGTGTGAATATTGAGTTAAGATAAAATAAAAACACTTAAACACATAAGTCATAAGCAACCATTTTGGACTGGCAACAAAAACAGCTCCAAACAAGCAGAGCCCAGATCTCATAGATTCCCTGAATCATTTAAAGCTTAGCAGAAGAATGAAGGCCAGGGTTATAGAAAAATTCTTCAAGAGAGAAAAAGCAAAGGCCCATATCCAAACTCATCCCTGTGCCAATGTTAGCCTGATCCCACCACCAAGTAAGCTCAAAGAACGGAGCAAGTGTGAGCTCCTTTCCTTGATGAGCATAGATGTGAAGATCATTCGTGAGAGTCCCTGACACTTCACCTCCATCATCCAACACACTAAAGAGCCCTTTGTTCACAGTCCCAATGGCAGAAGTAACATTTGTAACAAATGGAACAACAGCATAGCACATAAGGAGACTGTGGGAAGAATCCACACTCAGCACAGTGACTAGAGAACTGTTGTGTTATAAGGAAAGTAGCTAAACTAGATAGAGTTCTACAGGAGACAAAGCAGGTCCACAAACAGAAACAGGATCTACTCTGTCTCTCCTGGTCATGAGGAAGGAGAGGGCTAGGCTTGTGTAAAAGTCCCAATATCAGTCACAAAGACATGGTGGGGGACTGATGTAGTACAGGGGAATATGATCAAGTACAGTGTAGGCATGTGTGGAAATGTATCATTCAATTGCTTATGAGAATGTGTATATATAAAAAATACCCTGAGTGAAATAACCCAGACTCAGAAGGATAAACATGGTAGGTATTCACTCATAAGTGGATAGTAGATGTAAAGCAAAGGATAACAAGACTACAACCCACAGCTCCAGAGAAGCTAGCTAACAATGTAGTTCCCAAGAGAGACACATAGATAGCCCAGCAAAGGAGAAATAGATGAGATCTTCATGAGCAAACTGGGGATGAGGTGGGGTAATGGAGGGCAAGGAATGGAGGATGAGAACATAAGGGAATGGGGAGGTTTGAGCTGGAAAAAGGACAGAGTGGGAGAGCAAGGAAAGAGACACCATGATAAATGAAGACATCATGGGTATAGGGAGAAACAGGATGCTAGGGAAGTTCTCAGGAATCCACAAGGATGACCCCACCTTAGACTATTAGCAATAGTCGAGAGGGTGCCTGAACTGTCCTACTCTGCTAATCAGAACAGTGAATACCCTAACTGTCATCATAGAGCCTTCATCCAGTAACTGACGGAAGCAGATGCAGAGATCCACGTCTGAGTGCCAGGCCAAGCTCCCGGAGTCCAATCGATGAGAGAGAGGAGGGATTCTATGAGCAAGGGACATTGAGATCATGATGGGAAAAAGTACAGAGACAACTAGCCAAACTAGTGGAAACACATGAACTGTGGACCAATAGCTGAAGAGCCCCCATGGGACTGGACTAAGCCCTCTGGATAGGCGAGACAGTTGCTTAACTTGAACTGGCCAGGGGGCCCCAAGGCAGTGGGATCGGGATCCATGCCTGGTGTATAAGCAGGCTTTTTGGAACTCAGTGCCTATGGTGGGACACCTTGTGCAGACTTAGTGCAAGGGGGAGGGGCTTGGACCTGTCCCAATGAATGTACCAGGCTCTGCTGACTCCCCGTGGGAGACCTTGCCTTGGAGGAGGTGGGAATGGGGGGTAAGTTGGGGGGAAGGCTCAGGGGCAGGAGGAGGGAGGATGGGGGAATCTGTGTATGCATGTAAAATGAAAAGAAAAAAATTTAATAATAAAAATAAAATGAAATTCTCAAAGAACAAAAAATTAAATGTTTCTTCAAAAGTATTTACACATTAAAAAAAGAAAACAAAAGTTTCAAGGTAATCTAATTGCGTCTCGTTCTTCTATGTTCAGGTGCTCTCCCTTGGAGCCTGCTCTTGTCTCAAGGAAAACAGAGGAGCAGTGGATCTGGTGGAGAGAGGAGCTGAGGGCCAACTGGGAGGAGTGGAGGGAGGGGAGGATGCAGTCAGGATGGACTGTATGAAAGAAGAATACATACAAAGAAAAAGTGAAAAACATAAATAGAAATATGAAACAGCAAATCTAAATCCCAGGAGCCAAAACCAACAAAGTGGAAATCAACTTGTCCAATCTCAACAACTAGCAGCAATGATCTGCAGTATTTCAGTAGTCCATAAAATGGAGGGAAGGCACACTTTCAAGCACATTTCATAAAAGAAGTATTCCCCTAATTTCCAAACCATAGAAGACATTTAAAAAAGATCCCAGTATCAGGTAATATCCTTGAGTGACAGATTGGAAAAAACATGAATGAGAATAATTGAGAGCTCATCTCAAATTCAACACCACATTAATAAGACCAGACTTCATGATCAAGACGTCTTTAACCAGGAACACTCGAGATTCGTCCACAGACACAAATTGCCAAAGGGCACAGCATACACACCACACTGAGGTAAGTCCTAAATCAGACATCAGTGGAATAGAATGCTTAATTCATGAAGAAACTTGGAATTAGTGAAAGTGTTACTACAAACATGCCAGTTCCACAAACACAGGTGTCACATTTTGTTCACTGCAGGTCATGAGCAGGCAGGGGGATTGCCTT